>NC_060260.1:28604596-28911471 GCF_021901455.1 Neodiprion lecontei | reverse complement strand
GGATTGATTGATTGATTGGTAGTCAAGCAATTGGTGCATTGCAGTCTGGGGTTGAACAACCGTACGTGAAGAGTAAGCTCTGATTGACCCGCCATCAGTCATGTCTCAGTCACAAGTACGTCGACTCCCCTGGAATGCAAACCCAACGTCAGTCACGATTCAATTTTTTCCATGGTGTTCTTACATGTGTTGTTACTTTCTACCAATAACACCGAATACTTTGTACTTAAGATGGCATAATATTCTCTTTTCGAAATTTTATTTACAGTAAGTATGGGGATGACTTTATCGGAACATTACCATTTTATTCAAGAGTAATTCACACAAGTTATTTGAAATGCAGATGAGTCTGATAAACTGAATTGTGATTACAAGTATTATTATAATACTTATGGATGTTACACGAAATTATTCAATTGGTATTTACACAAAATAACTTTTTAAAGCTGAGGAAGAAAATGTATGAAGAGTAATTTTCAAACATGACATTCTCAAGGCATGATAATGAAGTAAACAAAGCTGTAATAACATGATAAAAATGCATGGAATATTATGACGGAAAAACAAAACCCAACACAAAGTATAAGCATTCAGAAGCAACAGAAATGTTCTTTTTGATTAATGATAAAATAAAAAGTAAGAGAACTCGAATAAGACCAGAACACTCATGCGGTATTATTTTAGTAGGTATCACTTACAAAAGCATGACCCTTTAAACAATTTTGTTTTCCAGTGAGCATGAAAATATTAGAGTAGAATACGAAGGATAGGCTATATTCTAAAAATCTTCCTCATTTCGATAGATAATTAGATTTATTTAGTCGGGTACGAAAAATAAATTTAAAATGAAAGATTGGTGTGGGAAGTTGTTAATTATTGTCTTATGAAGCAATTTTACTTTGAGTTCCGAAATTAGATGCAGATCATAAAAAATTTCAATTCAAATCATTATGTTACAGTAGCCAAAAATTTGTAGGTCGAAGCATCTAGTAATAATGTAAAATATACTTTTTAGGATCAGACGATTATATGTTTCTCTGCGGTTCTTCCGGTATTAGCTTTCAATGGAACTGCACCGCAAAGTTAACGAAACGATCATATTAACTCAATATTCAGTTGGATCATGCATTACTCTCAGTTGTAAAAATGCTTTAATCGCAGTACACTGGGCCATATTGATTTAATTGAACGTTTTTATGCTTAATATCATTAATTTGAGCTAATAATATTGGATCGTTATATGAAAAAAACATTTTAATAAATCCATTTTAGTTCGGACGAGGATATATATACGCTCCTAAGATCAGAAACAAAGAAATTGATTACTAATAGCATAAATTTAAGATTCAACGTTTTTTCCATTTGCATCTCGTAATAAATAATCATTTACTCTATTCCTAGGCACACTGAATAACATAGCCACACTGAAAAGATTGAATTAACAATCGCCACCAGATTTTCTCTGATAAAAACGCAACTCGGATTAAAAAGTTTCACCACTCACTAATATTGTACAATATTGCGTAATGTGACTTGCCAATAAATGACACATAATTTAGTCGCTTAGAAATTTTCGATTTTTTTCAAAACTTATCATTTGGTAAACACGATAATTATTATGAGGCATAGCAATTATGAGGCATAGCAGAAGTTGCAGCCTTGAATCATATGTCACAGTAAGAAATGGCAAATTGACAACAATTTGGAATAAGGCTGATTTGAGACCGCGTTCATGGAGTAAAATGGTTGTATTGAAATCTTGCAAAACACTGACGGTAAATACATGTTTGTGAAATCCCTAATCTTAGTAATTTCTTATGTTTCTAGGCAAATATTGATTTGTAGGTCTCAACTTTTACATACACAGTACAAAATGTAGGGAAAGAATCTGCTTGAACATTCTGGTGTAAACTGCATAGTAACATTTATTTCTCAATAACTAATGCATATCAATTCATAATTTTATAAGAACTGTTAAATTCTATCAACATTTAGGTACTTGAATAATAGAAATTGGATGAACAATGATTTTCATCTGTGAGTAATAACTATTTGAATTGACTAGGCAGTTCTTCATGCAATCGAGACACATATGTAATCTTTACTGTAACAAAGAGCGTGAAGATTGGTCTAGTCAAATTTGGATAAATAAATTTATCATTTTTTCAACAATTGGTATAGTTTCATCGCATACGCAATCATTTTTGTTCAAATAGGACCGCTCCATTGAAAAAAATTCATACCTGTGCCAAGAAAAGTACCAATTGATAAAATGACAGTAAATTACACAATGGTTATAAATGAACGAAATTCATAACACAAAACTAACTGAGAATCAATTCCCTTACACACGGAATTTCGAACTGAAGAACAAAAATTAAATCGAGTGTTAATGCACTTGCATGAATCTTTAGTAGATTTAGAAATAACAGAAGTGCAAATCGTACTCATTTAAATACATGATTTACAGGATAAATTTTAAGAGCATTAATTTTCAGTAATTTTCACATTATTTGATCAATCAATAGATTGGGGGTGACTGCCGGGTATCAAAACATTGATAATCATTAGTTTATCCTATTTAATGAAAACCTGTAATCCTAATTGGTAAATTGGTCAAGTTTTGACAGTTGTATTAAATTTGTACAAACTTATAAATCGTATAAAAGAATGATGTTAAAAGATCTCATAGTTCAATAGAGTCGTGATTAAACAGTGAATGACAAACATCACAAGATACACCATGACACAAACTATGTAATGAGTATAGAAAAATAAAAAAGCAAATCGCGCCAAGAAATTTTGCAACCAAAGGGGGTACGATGGTTAAGCTCGATATCGACCTGGTATTGCATGCTCTATACTCTATGTTACATTAAAAACTTTTAAAACTAATCACAGAGCTAGATATACACTGAATTTAACGTACATTAAAGTTTATTACTAACATTCATCGCCTGAATAATTGTTAGAAACCTGAGTGTCCCATTTTGTCCAAATTTATTCATTTTGAAAATACTGCAAACACACAGTAGGACCTTATAACATAGAAGAAAATTGATTTTCATCCAAAAAATTGTAACTATTTTTGTGTCAACATTTATAAATTACAGAAATTTGATATTTCAAGAAACTGAATTGTGACGGGACAAGCAGACTAGAATAAGCTGTCGAACAATACCAGTTTGATTGAGGCGTTTGACCAACACAATGTTTTACTGATATAATTTCAGCTGCAGCTGATCTGAAGATTGCTCATACGCAATATTTACTTCAAATTGAAATATATATGAGATACATATTTCAATAGATATCGATTCATGACGTGGATCAATTCTTTCATACTTATATGTGTTAGATAAATTTCTCATTAGTGTTATAGAATAAACTTATGTGTATGCTGAATTCCTAATCAATGGCAAAAAAAAAACTTTGGACACAATTTCTTTGCAATACTCAACTTGTAATAAATATACAAATTCAGTAAATATTTAGCTCTATGAATTAAGCAAATATTACATTGTAAATCCCTCTTACACTCAGAATTCAAGGTAAGTTGGCGTAAGTGAGATCAATGTTCGTACTAACCAATTCTGAGCCAAGAGGCGGAAACGAATAATGCTCTCACTACGATTATTATTGACTTACAATTATTTATTCCTTATGAAAATATACTATTTTCTTTTTAATGTACTTTTCATTCCACTCCATTTTATACAAAAATGTGCTTTTTGTTGTAATGCTGCTCACTTTTTAATCAAATTCTTGTATCGCAAATAAGTTTACCAAATCTCAATAATGATATACATGTAGTACGTAGTATTTGATAACGTAAAAACGAATGCATTCAACTCAAATACACAAATGTTATGAATTATGGATTTGTAAGAATCGATTGATTTCGATTTGAAAATGAATTCAATCGATGTTCAATGAGTTCAGAAAAGAAAATTACAAAACGTAAATCAATAAATAGTTGAAATGATAAATGTTTATTGAATATAATAATCAATATTGGTAATACTTGGTACTGCAGTTTACCACAAGATCTATTTGTTAAAGATATTTTTCCGTAATGGTGCAAATATTCAATTTGTCGATCACTATCAGAAGCATATTTTGTATTCTGAGATCCAATGATTGTACTGCTTTATTGTAATGCCATTGAATTGCAACTTGAGTAGGTATCGAATTCGGAGAGAATCATCAACTCCTTGCTACTGAAATTATTATTCTTAATAATCTGGTTTTTCTTTGGGAACCATGCAGCCTTTGTTAACGATTCAACAAATGGAACATGGTTTTGATTGCTATAATTCTGATTTTTAATGTAATGTATTTCAAGTATTAAGATATTCCAGCCTATTTTGAAGGTTTCTAATACTCTCCTAATTCAAAGCTTACTCTACTCTCACAAAAATACAGAGTATAAATTGCAGGCATTGGAGATTCAATCGATGGCGATTAGCTCATCTATTTCAACAAATCTCTTGTCATGTAGTGATAATGAATAATAATTCTATACACCAATTGAGAGTGTTTGAAAATTTTTTGTACAAAAACGTAGTGAAACTATCAATAAAAAATCTATTGTGGCATGCGATAAACACGCAAAAAGCGCGTCAGCTTGTTCTTTTTTCACAATATGCCTCCATGAGATAATAATGAACATAGTAGTTTACGTAATTTAGCCACAGAGCGACATGGATGTATAGCACCAGTAACTGGTACAACATAACTTTCAATCACTTTACAAATGCCTTTCATATGACAGACAAGTATGAATTCATGACAATCAGTTACTCGTGCTATTTACGTAAATGTATGGTATGATATTTATGCCTGTAAACAGTACTGTGGCCTGGAGACCAATGCAGAGGTGAGGATGCAGAGCTCACAAAAGATCTATCATTCCACCATCGGAGAGAAGACGATACCGTCCAACTTGCTGATCCAAATCCACTAGGAGCCAATAGACACAGAGATGTTGATCATTTATTGGGCATATTACCACAAGAAAGATTAAATCTAATGTTATCGCAACTGAAAAAGTGCTGGTTATTTCAAATTACACAGTGATCGTTACCAACCTATTTGATAAGTAATACATTTAAAACTTTACAAACAACTTATTCTGTAATTATCTCTGACGGCGATATTACAAGTTGCAACGGCATAGAGCATTGTCTCGAAAGCTCTGTATGTTTCTTGGGAGAATAATCAGCACTTTTTCACTCATATTCTTAAACAGAATTCCAGCTACGAAACACCAATAATTAATCAAAACCGACTTGTGATACAATGCACAAGCATGTAGCATGCGATACCATTGTGTGGTGAGAAGAGCGCTTTAAAGGGAAAAGTTTTGGATGCATTTACAGTGAGTGATCATTTTTTTTTTTTGCCTGCTTTACTCAAAACGGTGCGACTAAAGGGTGAAAATTACCTCCACAATTGACGAAGTTTTTTATTACGACTAATTTCTATAGTGTACAAAATAGATCAGGCACAAATGCCCCAAATTAAAAAAAAAAGTCATTAGTTATACAATACACTTCGTCGAATTATGAGAAATCATATTTTCAGTTGTACAAACTATATGTACGTGTACAAGCAGTGCTACTTTGTTGCAAATAATCTTTAAACTGACTGGAGAGTATGCATTGGTGAGTGACTCATGAAGTGAGTCCAATTTGACTATTTAAAGAAAAGAACGAATCTGTCGTGTCGTAGCAGTCTTTTCCTATCAGTCAGTCCAACTACTGCGGCTACAGTTCTGGATGATGTTACTTTTACACGATGTCTCTATATGTCTATATTGTTGGCCATCAAACGCACTGTAATTAATACTTTATGCTATACATAACAAATTGTACATAATAACTAGTTTTGTAATCGACATTATAATGCAGTCTGTAATTCAAATATTGAACGATGTTCTATTTTTAAAAGCTGTCATCAGAAACACTGATGCATTTTGAATCCGACTGACTAAAATTTTACGTTAAATCCCAGATAAAATAGTAAAATCGTGATGCTAATATAATAACTTCGTCATTCTATGCAATAAAAATAGATGTAATGGCTAACCAAGAAGGAGCCACGTAACTAGAAAATGTTAGAAAAAAAAAGTGTCATTATATAATTATAATATATAATCTTATCATCAAAATATCATATACAGAAGTATAATAGTAGCATAGCAATATGTTTAAACATCACTACTGTGCTACACTACACTACACAACAACAACAACAACAACAACAACAACAACAATCATAATCATAATAATCATAACCATGTTCATCAATATAATAATATCACATTATAATCATTATACAATATAATCGCTATTGTACTTAGATTCTGTATGATTGTGTCAATATGGCAATCTCGAAATTTATGAATGTATAAATTATCAGCATGCAATGATACAAAAAAGCAAATGAAATTAATACAGTGGAGCGTCGATTTTCATTTATAGGGCTTTTTTATTACAAAGAATTAATAGTTTAGTGGGAAAACAGTGAATTTAATCACATAGAAGTATATATGTTGGAAAAAAAAGAACTATTTACACGATATTGTCTCAAGCCATGAAGAGAAAATTAATATCCATTATATCAAACAGAAGTATCAGGTACCACGTTTAGTTTCATAAACAAAACCAATCGTGTTTTAAGATTCTGCTTCATTTCAATTCAAGACAAATGTGGAATCCATCACAATTGGAGTAATTGAGAGAAAGGATTTTGCAAAAATATCCTCCGAACCATTCGAATTCGCATGTTAATAATGAGATTGCTTCATCTCATGTAGAAAATTAATATAATCAAAGCTCATAAAGTTCATTCCACGTAACCAAAAAGTAAATCAAAGAATAAAAGGAATTTGAATATCAAGAGCCTACAAACTTTATTCTATACAAATTCTGATCAAGTCAATTGTTTTCAATACATCAATAGTTATCCACTAGTGTCTACATACATACAAAATTCATATTTGAGCTACGGCGATACTAGCTTCACGGATACGATCGTAACAATTATCATAAATACATCTGAGCTTTGTAGCTCTACTAGCGTATCACACAGTTTTCACCCACCAGAAATAATTAATCACAATGGCATATCCTTTCATTCCTTTAATTACAAGAAAAATTTTGAAATGTATATAAAAAAAAAAAAGCTTCGTCATTCGTCACTGATACAACTCAAATGCCAACAGCATTTATATATGCAAATAATAATTGTCATCGATGATGCTAGGATGTATGTTGCTCTAAAATGTATTAATTAATAGATGAACAGTCGGCTCGAATAACACCGTAATGTAAAACTTAAAAAAAATGGGGTATTGCATAATCCATACATTTAGAATGAGCGCATGCCATGGTATATGTATTTTTTATATTCCTAATATAGCATGCCATTGAGTGGTATGCATCTCAACGCTTTAAAACTTATCTTTGAATAACGTTACGACTTCTCTCAGCTATATAATCATGACAACATGCAAAAGTTTAGTTGTGTCACAATACAATATGTAAGGGAAAAAACGTTTAACGATGTTGTCAAATATAGGACAACAGCAGAAATTCTGCAAAATTATTCCCTACTTAACCACAATATGACAATATTTAAACTCTTTTGCTGCTCTCTTTGCGCGATTTTCTTTGAGTCATATGTGAATAATTCAAGATATTTGCCTTGTAACGTTATTCGTACCGACGGTTCAAATGATGCAAATTCATAATAAGTATCCCACTTATGAAGACTATTTTTCCTTCAAACTGTTCTGGAAGGACTTCCATGGTTGCAGAGTAAATTAAATATTTTAACTACAATTTAATGTAAATAGTAATCGGATGTGACTTTAGTACGAGAGATATACCAAGATCGGTAAATATGAGTAGCTTGGGACGTTTGTCTGTGCTGTTGTACAATTTCAATGTTCTGCTAAATGGGATATCAAGAATTTTGGAGGCATTTGAGAGATCACATTCGGATTTTAAATACAAATTAAAAAAATATTACAGCTGAAGAAAAAAGTTGCAAAGCATTATATTCCTTTTTGACACTAACATTTACTTTAATGATCCATTCCCATTTCTATCCTGAAACTAGGTCACACGAGGGCTCATCTTTCATTTACACTCAATTAATAATGTATTACCATCATATCAATAATTACGTGTATAACTAAGCTAAAAATATATAACTTTTCAATACATTCATTACAAAAAAATGTAGAAGATAGAAAGACAATTGGTGTTATGTCTGTACAATGTGTTTTTTTTTTTTTTTTTGTTAATTTGATGTTTGTGAGGTCGCTTTATTACGTTTATAAAAAACAGTTCATCTGTGGGTTTTATGGTTTGCTTTCAATAAATCGAAAATTCAACTCATTGGCCGCCATGAAAGTTGAGCATATCGACGAAAATATTATAACCCACGTGAGAATGGGCCTGCTGAGTTAGCCTATCTCGCGAGATATGAGAACATTGCCACGAATCTATCACATTCTTTTTTTTTTGAATGATACAATAACTATTTATTTCAACAAAAAGAATATGGAAAATCTATTCCATCGCGTGGTTAAAGTGACAGATGATGTGCTGCAAATTTTTTATGAGTGATGTTATTAAAACTATACTTAATAGATATTATTAATTATTTCAATATATTTATCAGTGAATCCCAATATTCTGGTTGTCTCAGCTATTGAAACCTGGTGAAAGATTTCGATTTTATGACCGCTTTAATAAAATCGAAAAGTGCACCGTAACAAATTGAGCATGATTTAACTTGACTTGAAATCATTATTGTTAAAACTTTTACGCCTGTTCAGATTATTTCTCTCACTGTATATAATAACACAAATGCTGTACAATGACTTTTTATGAAATAATTAATTACACAATTTAGAATATTTCATGTTGTAATCCTATTCTCCAATTTGTAAACATAAAGAACATTTAGGGTTGCTGGGATTTTTTAATCTCAAAACATATATCAGTTTGTTGAGAAGACATCATATTTTAAACACAGAACATTCATCACAAGACTGATCCTATATTGTGAAGTGAATACTAGATAATTGACCTCAAAAAAGTGACCCAAAAGTGACTGTTCAGAATTAATTATTGCATATTAATTGAACGACAAGTGCTACCACAGTGTTATTCATCTCATCAGAAATAGCCCTATTTTCAATCATGTTGCTGCATAAGGGTTTTCCATGTTTTTCACGTTTTTTTCCGCATTACAAAAATGTATCACTGTACACGATTTTTAGTAAATGAATGACACGTGATCAATAACTCTAATTTATGAATTTATTGTCCTTTCAGACGAAACATTTCCAATTGATCCAATTTATTTCCCAAAATCAATCTGAAGCTGATTTTCTCGCTAAAAATACTCCAAAATTTAACAAACAAAATCTAGTCTAGTGGCTCCGTTAAAAATCGCTACCAACAATGAGAAAAGTTACTAACAGTGAGACAAGTGACTGACTACCAGTCCTGATTATTATCAAGTCAAAGCACCTTATGAAACAGAAATAAACCATTTTAGGAAAACATTGAATCAAGGATGAAACAGACCATAGTACTGTTCTACAATTTTTTCTGAGAAAGCGAAGCTCACAAACTATACATATATAACAATATGGTCTGATAATACCATACTCTTCGTGATAAAAATTGAATTTTATAAAAATTACTGGGAGGTGATATACAACTATTTTGGTACGTGGGTATGCAACAAATCAAATCTATTCCTGGTATTGCTATAACGTATTTTTACTTGACACTTCGAATAAAAATTTGCTATTGTAGCCATATTCTGTGTTGAAATCTATTCTCTGTGAATTTCAATCTCAGATGAAATAAGGATCCAAAAGACTCTACATTTACTAATGAATTAATATACCACAGACAGTATACAGTGATAAATTTTTATAATAGTTTACGATCTATTCAAAAACACAATTCTAACAAAATCCAATGCAAGTAAATGAACGTACTGGTTTTAATACGCTGAAATGAGCCCAATAGGTACCAATTACAACCCGCAATATTCGCAATTCCTAGTTCATTCATCAATTTCCAAAAGTAACCAGAAGCTTAAATCTAATTCCATTATAGACCGCATGCAATCCAATGTTTGTTATACACGTATATACTACATTCAAGACCGTTATTATGTAAGTTATTACGCATTCTTTTACACATCTCCTAATAATTGCATACATTTTATTCACTGTTAAAACATTTAATTTTTGTGAAGTTACATCACGTGTAAGTGAAATCGAATCTCTGAATCCTATCAATTAATCGACAGCTATTGCAAGTACTCTAGATATTTTAATCTCTGGAAATAAAGTGGGACGTCTATAATTGATAAAATATTATGCAAGTATATTTGTACCTAGATGAATAGAAGGACAAAATAATCAAATGTAGTTCTCATATAAAGTGTGCTATTCACAAATCACTTTGGTGGAAACGTAGAATTGCAGATATAATCAGATTTTCCTGAAAATATTACGCAAATAAATCTGGGATTTTGTGTAGGGCTGAGAAGTTATTTTTAACCAGTCAATTTATTTGGATAATCTTTGTTCGTAGCTCATAGAGGGTATATTGAGAAAAAATCAAGAAGCATTTTTCGAAAGGAAGCATAACATATGTTGTGTTTAACCTTTTTCAACTAAGAATCAAGTATCTGGGAAGCTATATAAATGCAAAATGAATTAATAGCAACCAGCAGCACTTCGTTAATATTTTTTACTACTAATGAAAACAATGCGAGAAATTTACATGGTAGAATATTTGCTCTAATTTCAAGCAGTAACGGAAGACAAATATTGACCGGAATCTTCAAGACTTCTATGACAACATGACACCATATGTCTTGTTGTCAAATAAGTAATCCAGTGATACGAAACAGTGCAGATGGATTTTGATATGATTCATCATGGGTTCATTTTTTGAACACCTATATTTAAAATAAAACTTTCGTTAATTACATTTAACGATTGAATTTATTTCAAGTCCATATAAGAGGACGTCTGCACACGACATTGTGGTGCCTATGATTCAACTAATAGAGAAATTGTGAAAATTAGAAATTATTTTTAACTAATAAATAGATTTTTACCGTCTAAGAGCTTGTGGTTTTTCACCAATAACCAATCATGACTAAAAGCCAATAATAAAACTATGAAACCCCAGTATGAATTGTAATAGAAATCGAAACCTGCCGGGTATAGCTAGCTAGTCCCAAAAGTATCTATAACTATCAGTTTCCAGCCATGTTTGAAGTAGATTATCGAAAGTCATCTAAAACTGGTTAATTGTGGCATGCTGCTGATGGTTTGTAAAATGATAAGACCTTAAGGTCAGTGCACGCGATACCGCAATAGATTAGAAAATACCATTGTTTTGAAAGAAACTTAACACATTCAGAAGTAATTCTTCACGTTTTTGTAAGCATTCATTAATAACCACGTTCAAACAGTACCAAAAACAAACAGATGAACTACATATCAAGTGTAGCCGAACGCACGAATGTAGACGAACGTTTCACACTATTAGTACTTTCTCTATGACTACTCCTACCCTTTTCCCCACGTGACAGTAAGCTTTTTGCAGTTTCCCTGAGACTAGCCCTGTGGTGGGTATTGGCGTGTGTCTGGCTAGAGCTGTGTGTGAGTGGATGATGACTGACCACCAGAGATGCAGAGGACTCACCCGACTCCCAGCCCTCTTCATCGCCTGTTGTATCACACTCGCTGCTTGAACCATCACTAGACTCGCTCGGTGTCTCTGAATGATCAATCCCTCCTCTTATTGGTACACCGTCTGATTTATTAACTGTTTCTGATACCGATGGCTGAATACTACTAGCAACTTGATGCATGAAAAGGCTTACCTGAAAAGAAACGACATACATATTAAACGTGATTCTAGATACAGACAAAAATATAAAGTCATCTTCAAAGTTAATTATAAATTGAATGTAGAAGCGAAGTCACAGGCTGCAAATTACACATATGCTCTATAATGAAATCTGTTGGGGGAGTTGGTATGTCTAAATTTTTACATAACTCACTCTTTAGACGCATAATCGCCAGGTTACGATCACAATTTATCAGATGTCAGCTCTCTCATCTCAAACTACATTGAATATACGACTATAATTATAAAAATCACAGATTCAAATTATTAATCTACAAAGTAATTTTGAAACATTACTAACATTCTTCTCACGTGATAATATTTCTCGAGTTGGAGTTGAAGTAAATTTTTAAGTTATGAGAGATCCAAAATATCTGTTATTGAAAAGAATAATAAGGGAATGAAAAATTCAAACGTAAAATATCACTGATCATTTGGATAACCGATTGTGTACACCATATATGTCCTCAATTAACCACTTTTCTCGATACCTGAGACTTTGATAATTCTTGTTTCAAAGCTTCACATTTGTAAGATTAGGTAATATTTGAAAAAATTAACCTTAGACCGCCAGTGATTTTGATGTATATTCAAATAATCCACATTTAGATTATTTGATTATAGTTTGGCCAGTATACTAGCCAAGCAGCGGTCTACAGGTCAAGAACATGCAAACATATTTAACCATGTGTGGATAATAAAATGTGAATTTCTTATTTCAATCTACCAACTCACTTTGAAATCCGCACTATACAGCTTGTGATGCTTATCTTTATGAGCATCATCCAATCCTGCCTTGTCTATGTTCAAGACTAGGGACGGCGGCATAGGGCCAAGGCTAGTCAACGAGCCCGTTCGTGGCTTGGTATGAGCTGTAACCATTGGTAATTCCATGGCTGTTCCATCACAACTCAAAGCTCGTGTGGATCTCTTCTCTACTGGTATATCTCCGTTGTCGTAGTGTGTAGCCACATGTTCACGCACAAAAAATGTGTTGAACCAAAAATGAAACATCTTCTCCTAAGTGAAATTAAAGATTTGTTAGAATTTCAACTAAAAGTATCAACTAAGCACCCTGGTGGTCCTTATTTAGGGTGTTGAGTATTTTTTTCTGGCGCACCCTCCAAATCAACTTTAAATAATTCAAAAACAATTCTCGAATTTCAAAACGATACACCTGTATTTCAAATGGGGAAATCCACCCTTTTATAAGCAGGATAGTATTATAGTTAGGATAAAAATCCCATCAATATGCAATATAAGTATAAGATTTAAACAATTTGAATGAATTTTTATTATAGATTGGTCAATACACAAACGTGAAAAAATCGATCATGCTACCTATATTTTGTTTGATAGACATTATTTATTTATTTTAACAAAAAATTGTAATTCATTATAATAGATGATAAAACTTACCTTTCGTTTCATTTTTGGCTTGTGGAAGAAGTCTATTCGAATATCCCCACAGAGCGAGACTGGTTTGACTGGCATGCGTAGAGAAGGCATGCCTTTTCTAACTTCGTAGTCATCCGAAATGAATAACTTCTCATTAGATGCAGATATCTCGAAAAAAAGATCTAGAATTTTACAAAATATTATCATTTTAACCATCTCAAAAAATTCCTACCTTGATCAATAAATTAGTGAGGCATGGAAGTATTAGTTGCATATTTGAACTTTGAAGAAAATTGTTTTTTATTGAATATTTCCTAAGTATTTGATAGATGTTATGGTATTCGATCAAGCAGATTATGTACAGTGTAATACCACTCTGATCTTTAGGTGGCAATTATGAAACAAGTATAAGTGTCAGCTTCTGCATAAATTACTTTCTTTCTTTAAAAATTATAATACTCACATCCCTGGCCGCCATTAAATGTTGGAACAGGATCCAGTCTAATTTGCTGTAGAGTCAGATGAACGGGTTCGTAGAGGAGCTCTTCCTGAATTAGGGAAGCATAGTAACCCACGTACCTCCTTTGCGATGGTATCGTTACTCCTTTTCTGTCGTTGACAACAATTCAAGAATTAATGGGAAATATGATCCCAGATGGTTAAAGCTGGACGGTTTTTTTATCGAGTTATAATTGAAATTAAATTGACTAAAATGTGATTGACTTACTGTAAGTTACTATTTACCCAATACATTAACAAAGTGGTTATATAAAGAAAATTCTGTCTCGAGTCAATACCTATCATGTGTCCTCTTGATTCCATAATAATTAAGGGCATCTGTAGCTGTACTGAACTGCTTGCTATGTAAAAGATAACAGCATACCATGACACCCGTACGACCTTTTCCTGCTTTACAGTGAACCACTGCTACATTTTCTCTATGCTGGGATAACCAAGTGTGAACATCTTCGCAGAATGGCCTGATTTGTGATAGCATTGGTGGATTATGGTCATCAAATGCATAAGTAGCCACTCTTAATTTAAACTTCTTACCATCATATGACCTTTCCGAGCAACTGCAAACATAGAACAGAGAAATTAATTGAGATTAAATGCCAATAGCAAAGTATAATAAAGTAAAATATATTTGACAAATCAGAGTATTAGTAAATATGATTTAAAAAAACTTACAGGTTGTAAATTTTATAGTGATCTTTGTGCTTGGATTCAAGGAATTTAACAACATCATCAATATGGTTTCGGTAAACTCCTTCCAGCTTCTCAGCAGGGAAACCCATAGCGATCAAGTTACCTTTTATATCTTCATTAGTACACAATAACCAGTTAAGGATTGTCATGGTTGATTTTTACTTATTAATATGATCTATACTCACTACAAATTAATATGACTACAATAAACTCTGACCATAACTTTCTCGGTCAATGGAAGTATTTAATTCGTAAGAAGAATGAAATTGCTATTCATTATTAAATAAAATGAAAAATTGTAATGTTAACCTATCATGTTCATATAATCTATACAAATATCAAAGTACACCAATTCTTATTAACAATATAAATCGAATTTTGCAATTTAATTTTTACAAACATAATTCAATCACTAGCAATAATTCACCATTAAGTTGATTAAAAGATTTGCTACCCACTTATTTTGATGAGAAATGGAACTTCTTAACAATTTCCGAAATTGATAAATAAATTAACGCGATTGAAAGATAGGTATGAGTACCAGTGTAAACGTTATGTAAAAATTTTATGTCACAGTCTTGATAACAAAGCTCACTAGTACTATACAAACCACAGATGGAATAGTAACTTGCTGACCACTGCGGTGACGTTTTTTATTAATAAAATAATATGTAGCAGTACTATAGTTGTAAGGATACCACAACATGGTATTGCTCCTTGTTCTAGACATGATCAATAAAAAAGAATGGATCATTGGAATTATTCCCAGCATTTTATGGTCTGGGTGAACCCTCAATTTGGAATATCAGCAATATTACCAAGAAGTTCATTGTTCTTAATTTCAACCACATGATTTGAAAGGAAGAGCATTCATTTTATCGTTGATTAATTATTTCAAGACCACAAGTTTGCTGAAGGATACATGTGAGATCAAGATTGAAGCCATCTTCGGTAAAGCGTTTCCTACGCTTGCTGACTAGCCCTTTGATAGGGTTGGTCATCTTCATATTGCTGATGGTATTTGCCATGCTCAATTGGTTGTGTCTTAGCTCACCCTCCCTACCGCCCTCTGTGTCAGCCTCTTTTCCTCCTTCTCCTTCTCCTCTTTCCCCACCGCCACCTCCACCTTCTTCTCCACCTTCTTCTCCCCCTCCTCCTCCTCGTCCTCTTGCTCCACCACTATCCCCAACACCCTTAACCTGTGCAAACTATTCAAAGTAACATTCAAACTTAGATGGAATTATTTCTTCGCATTATGTCACAAAAAATTCCACAATTCCTTCTTGTTAATGCAGCTTGTGGGTAAATTCATTAATGATGACAAATTAATATGAGGAAAAGTAAATCCAACTTCTATCTCACCACTAGATCGGATACCCCAAGACTTTTAATTAACACTGGTTTTCCCTTGTCTCCATATCAAGTTGCATTTTGTTTTCTGCAATATGCAAATCTAACTCTTTGCCTTAATTCTGATCAATTTTTTATACTGATATATTTTTAAATAGTCAAGGTATCTGATGATATTGGCGCAGGGAAATTTAGACATGTACATTTTTGAAATAATTAACCATGGAGGATGTATGTGTGGAAAATTTGCTTACAATAAACGCTTTAATTACTAGTGAGCTATATTCTCATTTTCAAATGAATATATTTTTCAAATGAATCTTAATTATTATGTAGAATATCATATTTTAAAAAGATCAGATTTTAATTCTTATTTCCCATTTTACAATGATCCATATTCTCTCTTGATTGAAAAGAGTCATGTGATATCACAGAGAAATCTTACACTTGATTGCCTCAGATAACAAAGAAAAATGATTACTAGAGAAAATCAACCATCTCCAAGCGTATGTGATCTTGAAATAAAAGAATAATTAGGAGGAGCGGAATGCTTAAGATAAAAGCCATTGAGAAATATTGTAAGAAAATTGAGGCTGTTTAAAAAAAAGTTGTAATGAAAATTGTTGATTCTAATCCGAAACTTGACAATGTTTAAATAATCAGTCCAATATCGATGGGTGAATTGAAATAAAAAGAGATGATGAACATTATACCTGTGGCTTCCGAGCTGTGACGACACAGGAGCCCAGTTCTGGTCCTCTTTGCTCCTCCAGACAAACATGGAGGGGTGTTACCGATGCAGAGATATGCTCAGATATTTTATTATTGATTCGGCTGCTAGTGGGTCTCCTGCAGGAAAAGCATATACCCATCAATTCGCAGAGCATAGGACCTTCGCGCCCTCCGTTTAATGGGGGCGTGCGATGATTCCTCTGTGTATTATTATGGGCTCAATCATAACGAGAAGACACCATCGGCACGATACGCAAGTTACAGAAGCACAGATTTACACAACTCTTTTAAAGATCTTGAAGCACGCCGCATGATAACCGACGAACAGTAAAACTGGCTTGTGCAGACTTTTGAACTGAATGTAGACATACGAGTGTATTTGGTCGAAGAAATATAAATGGGACAATGACGAAAAAAATGTATAAAAATTAAAACATTGTCACCTTTCACACACACATACACAATTGGCAAATGAAAATTCACAGATTATTAACCCAACACCAACAACAATCGACGAAACACATCGAGGCGGAAAAATAGGCTTCGTAATAATAAAGAGGCAAGGTTTTCCGACACCATCACCTTGGAAAAAACAATCACACCTACACAAATGACAGCACAGAAGAAACGAACTTTCGATGAATTGGTACCGAAAGGTTTGTCGAATGTACAGCGTATAACGCGAGACACGGAGATTTTCATTCCAGCACTCGGATTCACGGTGTCGTTTTCACGGTGACGCCAGAAGGCAGAAGGGAGTTGAAATATTTCTGTTCGAGAACTAGGTAGGCGGCTGAGAATATTCAGAGCATCATCCACGCTAGTATCACCCTATTTAAGAGAAAACGTTTACAACCAGGATGACAGCAACGCTCGTTGTACTAAAGCCCTTGGTTCTCATGTACGTATCTATGTACCTCACTCACTAGCCATTCTCAACATCTCACTGCGTCAAGTCACTCACCAACAATGCATCGGATGCACCGCGTTGATACGTCGAGTTCGGGGGAAAATAATGGTTAACTTTTTCACGACCGTTGGAGCTTTGGTTAGACGCAAGCGTTTACTCTCCAAGTCATCCTCGTGCTAGAGCTGAGAGAACACCGCGATGTGGAAAAAAAAAAGAAATGTATAGGAAAAAAAATTCGCGTTCAATTAGCTAACGGAAGTCGTCTTTGTAGCGTCCATCTCAGGCACATTCTCGTCAGACCCGACCAATCCGACCGACCTGAAACTCGATCACACACTTAATACATTTCGCACTAACCACCGTTACTCGATACCCATTCACGTCGACACGATCATATTGGTTCGACCCGCTTCTGACATGCGTTTTTTTCTCGACGGTAGTACGCGGGTCGTCAGAGTGCCACGAGCCCTGCAGCATTACAAGGGAGGGCACGGGCTTTGTCCTGTTGCAAGTTTCATTTCCGGAAACTCTCACCGTTGATCGCGGCGCTCGAGATCATCGAGATGGAGATGTGCGCGGAATGCACGCCATCTTCCCAACTGCGCACAAAGCTATATGGAATCGCGAGGTTCTCTCGATATATATTCGGATTATTCGTCGATTTAATCAACTTAAATATCACGGAGACATTTTTTCAAATCCAAAGACTCGACCGTCCTTATTGCTCTACGATTTAATTTTCTAAGTACAAAAGGAATCGCACGGTCCGTTTATTTCCCATATCAATCCAGCAGGCAAACAGTAGAACCTTGTTTTAATCAAGCTTGGCGTAATAGCTAACTACTTGTCTCAAGACACGGATCCACGTGCTTTTTATGCGCCTTAAATTACTCACCAAACGATCTTTTACGATAATTCTAACTATCTACGAATGAAATAGATTAAAAACAAATTTTTATTCATCTACCTACTGTTTTTGCCCGTAAAATAACATAATCGTCACGAATGTCCTTGACCTAGCTGTCAGGTCGGTACTATTTTCAGCCGCGGCACTTTTATAAATTAATCCGCAACGCGGATTTTCTATTCGCTTTGAAGTTGTTACTAGGTCGTTACACGGTTGCCTACATTCGAAACTCTACTTCGTATTCGCTATTCATTCATTGATGCACCAATAATTCAATTCATATGACAATATATCAGGAATTTCTCGTCAATTTCCTAAAACTCATCGCATAATTACACTATGTATACCAATTAGCGTTCGAATCGCGAGTTTTGTTCCACCCTAACTTCAGACGTAAATTTTATGTATTGCCTGTAGAATTAGATACCTACAGGTAATTCTTGTATGCGATATTTCTTCTCAACAATCAACATTATCTAATATGAAACCTTGTAAAACTAGAGTACTAATGAGCAAACGTTATTCCAAAATTACAGCACAAATCAAAAGTGTATGGAACATGACAATTGAGGTTCAGCACTTAATTGCTAAATATGTCTTACAATCAGTTCTGCAATATCACGGCTGTAGTAATAAATATTTAATCAGAAACAAGCGATTATAAAGAAGCAGATAGAGATAAAACATACTTATCTGTCCGTTTATCAATATCCTCTTGCCATACAGTTATCTTTAGACAGGCCTTTAATTGTCTGACATTTGTTGCACCAATAACTAACTTATCATGAGATACAATTCGCTAGCAATGAAATTCGTTTTGTAGCCCAATGTTTTCAGTTCTCAAAATACACGCACATATACCATACTGAGTGTACTATGCTCACGTATGCACATAATGTACATACTAGTGCTTGATATATCAGGTGAATCAGCTCGACGAGCCTGTAAAATCAGTTGCAATTGCATTTTGGCAGGTAATGTCAGGACAGTTTAGGGGCTGACTCAATGTTGATTAGCTGGGAGTTTTTTGAGAACTTATCACTTCTGTCGACTAATTAAACTTGTGCTGAATTAATTTTTCTCAAGTATGACCGAAATAATGGTTGTACAGCAGGAGTTCGTAGAAATGAACAATCTAAATCTCAAGTAAACAAGATTAACTGTATAAAAATATTCGACTGCAATAAAAAAAGAAATTTGTTCGAGAGGTGCTTGTAAGCCGAAGGTAAAAAAAAATTTAATTTGTTCACTCTCAGGTTCAAAGTACTTCAAATAATGAGAGAAGGAGAAAGTTGAGACTCTTAAGTAATAAATCTGACAACGAAAGAATCGATTTGAAGCCAATAATACCTGAAAAATTTAGATACAACTTTTCATAAAAGGTAGAATAATGTGAGGATTCCAGCACATATAATTTTTTTCTCTAGGGATACTATTCTTTATTAAAAACAAATTGCCCTTCATTCGTTTATACGTATTCTCAGATGGGAATCAGTGTTTTTCACTGTCAGATCTGCAATTTACAAGTAATAACTAAAATTCAAAAAATGTGCCGATTTTTCTTGTTAGGTTCCTGCTAACAATTATACATGTGCAGAGGGAATCTCCGAAGATGGTGCTTTAACACTCACAGCTGTTAACAAAACTTGTGGAGTCACCATTAGTGGCACAATTGGGTAAACTCAAAAAATTCTTGCGGTATGTATGTGTAACGAAAATGACTTAAAAATACCTCCAAACAGTCATTAAAAGAATGCTTGAATACTTCTGTAAAACATGAAATAAGAAAGATTCAGAAGGATATTCCTATATTATTGTGGATTTCAATATTCCGAACTTAAATATTCAATCATTTACCAATAGATTTCTCAAGCAGACAAGATATTTTTGAATTGTCCTCAGTTTGAAAACATAATATCGCAATATTTTGAATATCCGTCGAGGTTTTTGATACGGGATTTCACGAGTAAAACCTCGGGTTTGACTATTCTGCGCGGCTATCCGAATATACCGCATATTACAAATAGATCAAACAAAAATACGTGAAAAAATAAAATCTAAGAATCAGAAAACCACTTTGATTCAGAGTCGACATTCAGCTCAATATTTTTAGTGTAAACTATTGATAACGATGATCTTGAAAGGAATTCAACCGTGTAGTTTTTCGGATACATTCGTTCCCACACTTTCATCAAACTCACTGTACAACAATTTGTTCATTATTCATTTTTTACTTTTCCGCCATGTCTCAATCCATCATATTCATCTTTTGTCATAAAGCTGCGCTAAAATTTAGCACATCCTGATAATCAAGAGGTGTGCCTCGCATAACAATAAAGGTTTATGACCCCATAATGGTAGCTAGAAGAATCACAATCTGAGTAAAAAATTTGTGTTTGTATAACTTTTCTATTTGTCAATGTTTACACCGAAGAAACGAACTTAAAATTGAAAACAGAAAATACTATCTGTTTCAAAAATCAAACATAAACAGTTGCTCTGTGGTAATCCTAATTTTCACGTATTTGAAAGTTGAAAATGCAACAACTAAAAAGCTTTCGTATATCACAATGTTTACAGGAATATCCCTTTGATATTTACTATACAAACCTATTCTACATGTACGCTAAGCTGTCACCTGGAACAGGAAATATAAAGTGTAGAGTCCTAATCCATGATGTATTCAGGGAAACAAATGGAAAAGAAGTACTGGGTGAATCAGAGTATACTAGACACTTGAGTAGTTGAATTTAAGAAGAAAAAACGATTCATCCTAATCTAAATCAAGTTTAACAGCATTAAGAGTCCCCGTATGCACTTTGGAGTCCCTCATTTTATGCACGGAAATCACAAGATCTTCCATTGTAATGGGGCGCAGAGCGTCATGATATTCTTCATCATCCGTACTCGTACCAGCAGATGCATTGGCTGCGGGTCTGAATCAGAAATACACCACAACATATAGCAGGTTTATTTTCACTTTTCAATACTTTTATATAAGCTTATACTTATACAAGCATATTGATTTACGTAAAACATAAAGTTACCTTGAAATACTTTAGATAATACGAACCGTATGTAGTACCAGGTTAAAATTACTTTACATACATATATGGTTCAATTATTAGATAATTTTTGATCCTTTATTTTGGGACAAAAGACTTCGCTTTTTACCAAAAGTTCGATACCACATGTTATCACTGAAAGTTACCACTTTTTAGCCAATGAAAAAATTTGTACTTACGCATGATGACGAACGAAGTCTCTGACACGATAGACGGATGCGTTTCGGCAGAGCTCTCGTAAGTCTGAACCAGAAAAGCCATCGGTCATTATGCTCAAACTGGCTATATCAACCTCTTCCGCCATTGGTTCCTTCTCGAGAATCAATTTTAGGACTTGGGCCCGTTGTGCAACATTCTTGAAAATGGCAATTCGATACAGGCTCATTAGTCATACTCATCACAAATGAAAAAAGTGAAAGTTAGAACGAGGACTAAACTTACAGGCATGCTAATGTGAAACGTCGCAGGCATACGCCTCAGAATAGCCTTGTCGAGATCTTGTGGTCTATTTGTAGCTCCCATAATAATCACGGTACATGTTGGGTCTGTGATAAGTCCATCCCATAGTGACATAAACTGTGCTTTCATCATTGCTGTAGCTTCGTGATCATGTGTGTTGCGCATTCGAAGGAACGAATCTTCACAGAGCATGTTATTTATTAGTCACAGTTGGGAGTGATATCGCAATTGATTGTGAAACAACTACACATACGTACACACATAAATTGTATTGATTTTTTTATTGAAGACACGTACCAATTTCATCAATGAAGATGATGCATGGCTGAAGTTTTACAGCCAATGTAAAAACAGCAGAAGCCAACTTTTGACTTTCTCCATACCACTTGTCAGTCAAAATGCTCACATCTAAATTTATGAATCGTGTTCCAGCTTCTTTAGCAGTTGCCTTTGCAATCAGAGTTTTTCCACACCCAGGTGGACCATGTAGCAGCACACCCTTCAAGTTAAAAATACATGTTGAATATTTGCAATCTGTGATACCCAACAACTGCACCATAATTATATGAGGTCAGTTCAAATATTAGGTCCAAGTTAGTAAAGTCAATGTAACAAGGTGTCAAAAAAAATTACGGTTTTGCAAGTTTAGAATTGTCACAAATGCAGTAAACAGTTGACCATAAAAGCTGAACTAAAACAAAACATTCTAGTTTTGCAACTATAAATTTAAAAAATTGATTCGAAAATTGATCAATAGCATCGTTTTAGAAATGTTTTTTACATCAACGTTACAAGTTTCCACGTCTCGTTAAACTACAAGTATCAAACAACATTTAGGTTGGTTGAATATTGGAATAACCTGAATAACACATTGCTGAACAGTTTTAAGGATCAGTAACAATCTAATGAAAGGAATATGTACGATGCTACACACATCGATTTTACACCAAATTATTCTATACAAAATTGTCCTACAGAAAAATCCTCGTAATCAAAAATCATCCTGCACAACATTATATTCATTCAAGATTATCGTACAGAAAATGATGTACACAATGTTACTCAACACAAATTTATCCAACAACATATTATCCTACACAAAATCATATCCTTGCAGAGCGCATCTATAAGAGAACACTACTTACAAAACAAAATGTTGCAGCATCATATTTATATAAAGCAACACCAGGAATTGTATAGATACAATCGTTTGGTATCCTCCTACTCCTGTATGTCTTGGATAGATACAATTTGCAGATGCTCTTTATATAAACCCTATGCTACATTTTTTTTCAAAATAGTCGACCCATATGAAGTTTACCTGTGCAGTTGTATTTTTTATAGATTTGCTTCTATCAGTATGACTTTACATAGGATAATATTGTATACAATAATTTTTTGTAGGCTTGCTTTGTAAAGCATCTATGTGTGCCCGATGAGAGATAAAATATAAGTGGCTAGTTCTAGTTCTTTTTCTATGCATGTTACGACCAGGGCACTCGGGAGCATTTTCATTTATTATGCAAACCTTCGGTGCTTGGGTCAGTTGTGAATCAGCAAAAAGGTCTTTTCGCTGTATTGGCAGTATAACAGTTTCTCTGAGTTCCTGGATCACATTTTCTAGTCCTGCTATATCTTCCCAGGATACCGTAATATCGTTGGGATCCACCAGGTGACTAGCAATCATCATCTCATAATCTGTTAGCTGATCGATAGCTAAAGAAACATTTTCTGTCATTCCCAATCTACGTAGATGTTCCTGTGCCTGAAAAGCACACTTATTACAGATGTATTGCAGAATCAAAAGGATAATCTTGATCATAAATTGCAACTCTTATAAATATTCTGAGACATCTAACAAATCAAATTGTTCGACTTTTTCCTGTTAGTCAGAGGAGTATTTAATTTGGGCTCTTCAGCCATGGAATGGAATGGTTTACACAACCATTCGGTTTCTTTCAAGTGTAAAATTTAATTCATGTTTGTTGACAAATGGAATTATAATATAAATAAAATCTCATGCTGTCCGGATACGAAATTTTCAGAGATAGCACTCTAACTGTTTATTTTCAATGTTTTTCAGACAATTGCTAGAAACTATACACTAGGAATTCTACTTGAAGACATGCATAAATTTTCTTGAGTCGAAATTATCATAAACTCTCAATTGTTGTCTGCATTACAACAAAAATTGCGATATCAAGATTGGACGTGGAATATCATGTTTAGAGAAATGTCAATTAATCTAGTTTTAAGACAATAATTACATATCGAGCCGAAAAATGGGACGATTGTTATTAGCTTCTGGAGTTGAAGTTGCTTGGGTAGTATGACCATCCCAATGAAATGGGGGAATAACCCCTCTCATTACTAGCTGACGCCATTAGAGCAAAACGAATTAGAAAAGAATCAGCCATAAATTCTAATGAATTTGCCATAAAATATCCATCTCTCTCGAGACGCTATTGCTTTTGAATGAAATACAATTCTACAGAAGGATTTGAAATTGCTCTTGCTTCTTATCCTCGTGGTTCGGCAAACAAATTTACAGCGCGATGTGACCATCGGTATTGAGCATGATTGGAATATAATATGGTAATGAAAAGTTTCTCGATGCAAAAATTATAGAAGCCTAATTTGATTACGACGTAATTGACGCATAATCAACCTTCTTTTTCGCCTTCTTCTTTGATTTGGTTGTTGGATCGAGTTGGTTCATCAAACATCTGATGCTGATATAGGTGATAGCCGTAACGACTGATAATCTCACTACGAGCCCCACAATTTCACTTCGACTAAATGCTCCATCCGCCATATTCATTTTAATTAGTTCTAGTTTTGAAATATTATCAAAAAATATTAGTAACGTGACGCATACAATTCCGCACTCGATGAATGTAACCTAAAACATTTAACCAAATCGTGTGAACTGTGAGCCGTGTAACGCAGCGCAGATGGCAGACTAAGGCAAATCTAGGCTATGAACACGGTGTGAGAAGGAACCTTATAGACCTTAGGTAAAGCAAAGGTAAAGAAGAAACATATAGGAAGCCGGAGTCGCTGTTCATGCTCGCGTTTTTCGTCGTTTCCATTTAGTGGCGCCCTCTGACACGAAACATCAGGCTCGCGCACAAAAGGCGCGGTTAAATTTGAATTTATGAATTCTTGTAATACAAAAAATTCAAGAAAGAAATACTGGGAACACTGTGCCGGATGGCCAAATGACATTGCACGAACTTCTTCAAAAAATCGAGATGTTCACAATAAGTAACGAGTAAAACTTTCGAATTTTACAATTCAATGATTTTCCTGTGTCGACTGCGAAAGGTCAATTGGGGAGAAAGATGTTGGAATTGCCAAACTCTAAATTGCCAAAGGTATGTGCACCTTGTTGACTTTAATTAAGTAACGAAAATTATCGAAAAGAAGAAGGTATTTACGTGGAATTCACTCTGAACAAAGAATAAAAATCCGAGAGTATTACGATTCCACATGCGTTACACATTATCGAAGCATGAGTTTTATTGACAGTGAGTTAAATTTATGCAAGACTGAAATTGTCATTTAAAAAACTACAATATGTTAGTATTTGACGAGTGACAATGAATTCACTTATGCTCGTTTCCACACCATAGCGAGCGGTAGAGCACGCGGTGCGTTTTTTTTTTAATGTGGTATCCCCAGTAGGCCACGGAGAATACTTGCAAAATCGATCTTACGTTCTTCGAAAAAAATTACAGATGACTTTTTTTCACATGTTAATATCTGGTAAATTGTTTTTCCCAATCAATTTGCTCTCGCGTATATTCACAGTTCGAAATTTTTCAGTTCAATTAACCTGCTGACTATTTATCATCGATGAAAGATGACTGCTTGATTAATGGATGAAAGATGGTTGTTTTTATCTTACAGGCGAACGGCTATTGACTTCGAATGTTCGCGCATGGGGTTTTTTCCTTATGAGGTATGAGATAATCACTAAAATGGAGAACCTGATGAATACGCAAAACATTCAACAACTAAACCAAGATCTAAAACATGAATCGCTATAAGACGTTGTCATTTGCCTATCGGAAGATGATGCAGAAATCTTTGAATTGGAAACAAATCGGAGTAGAATAAGCACAACCACCAAAATATGACAGAGCTGTATAATTGTACAGTGAAAACAAACCGAACAAGACCTATGAGTGACTCGAGAATAAAAACTCAATAAAACAATCGCAATAAAAGACTAAAAGACCATTAAAAGAAACTACAGCTGCATAAATTTTACCACACTTTGTGATCATGATGATTCTGAACTACATCGCTAAGTCTATGTATCGGTGAAAACAAGATGACTGACCCTGAACCAGACCTGAACCAGACCTAAGCCTAAAAAATTAAACGTCAACTTTTTAGTATATTCAATAAAACTCAGTTACCTGGAACAGATGAAAATACAATTACTGACATATGTCGATACAGACGAACATTTATTTAGCTTAGATAGGTAAAAAATATAAGTAACGAAAAAGAGAAAAATTAATTAATTGAAACAGGCAAGAGAATTGATTAGCTGAAACAGTTAAAAGGTTTCGTTAGTTGAATGAAACAGAAAGTTTGATAGCTGAAACAGATAAACAGTTTGGTTAACTGAAACAGGCAAAAGGTTTAATTAGCTGAAACCGATAAGAGATTTGAGTAAATGAAACAGACTAAAAGTTTGATTAGCTGAAAAAGACACAGTTTGATTAGCTGAAAAAGACAAAGTTTGATTAGCTGAAACAGATAAAAGGTTTGATTAGCTGAAACAGTCAAAAAATTGCTTCAGCTTAAATGGACAGAGTATTCAATTAGCTGAAACAAATAAATGGTTTGATTAACTGAAACAGACAAAAAGTTTGATTAGCTGAAAAAGACAAAAGGTTAGATTAGTTGAAAAGACAGAAAGTTTTATTAGCTGAAACAGATAAAGGTTCGATTAGCTGGATTGAAAGAGATAAAAGGTTTGATAAGCTGAAATTGATAAAAGGTTTGATTAGCAGCTGAAACAGATAAAAAGTTTGATTAGCTAAAACGTCAAAAAGTTTGATGAGCTAAAAAGTTAAAACGTTTGATTAGCTGAAACAGACAAAAAGTTTGATTAAGCGAAAGAGGTAGAAAGTTTTATTAGCTGAAACAGACAAAAAGTTTGATTAGCTGAAACAGACATAAGGTTTAATTAGCTGAAACAGACAAAAAGTTTGATTAACCGAAAGAGGTAGAAAGTTTTATTAGCTGAAACAGACAAAAAGTTTGATTAGCTGAAACAGACATAAGGTTTAATTAGCTGAAACAAACAAAAGGTTTGATTTGAAACAGATAAAAAGTTTGATTAACCGAAAGAGGTAGAAAGTTTTATTAGCTGAAACAGAAAAAAGTTTGATTAGCTGAAAAAAACAGAAAATCTGATTATCTGAAACAGACTAAAAGTTTTATTAGCTGAAACAGACGAAGGTATGGTTAGCACAATCACATAAGTCCATAACACTGGCAAAAAAAGGGTCCAGTCCAACATGGTATTAGCTTTAATATCCTTTACGTCGATTATTTATTGCATTGATTAATACAAAATATTCTAAATTTTTTGAATAGACATTTCTTTGTGCTTTGAGTTATTAAAGTGAATATCTTTTTCGACTGAACATTCTTAGTTTTTAGTGCATTTGTTAAAAAATTGGTTTTGTTGCCCTGAAACAAAAAATAATACTATCAGTTAAACGAGTGTTTCTGTACATTTCAGATATATTTCATAAATACTTACGCCAACATTCTCCACTATCACTATACACTACCGAGATTTTTGTACCAGCGCGTTGAGCGCCGCCATTCAAATACCACGTTTTCTCTCATAAATGAAAAGTATCAAGTCCACGCGCAAAAGGCGGCATGGAACTTGAAAATTTTATTATTCATAAATAAATTGACCGAAGAGCTGAAAGATCAGCACACCGAGAGGGCGTAACTCTTTTATACACTGTTTGTCACATCGACGCGTAAAATACGTATCCGATTCCCGTTATTAATTTACACGCAAAAGGCTGCGTCCAGTTCTCGTGATTATGCGCAATAAGGCGTGACAGATAAACTGTCAAAAAATTTGTACTATCTGGGACTTGTTATACACTGTTTGCAAAATCAACACGTAAGAAACTGTGTCCGATTCCAGTTATTAATTTACGCGCGAAAGGCTGGATTTAATTTTCTTCACATTAAACTGTCAAAAAATTTATATTACCTGGGACTTGCCCCAAAAATTCTGTAGAAACCCAATCCACATCTGCATCTTTTGGAATTAGATACATTGCTATGCGGATTGTTCTTCTCAGATTACAAATCGAAATTGGGAGGGAGGTTGGAGGAGGGCATGCATTATTGTGTGGCGTGACGGTCGGCGGTCCTCTTCGACTCGAAGTCTTCGAGCTCAGCATCTCTCCCCATCTAGCGTACCACGGAACGCGATAGATGGTCCAGAGATGCGTTTTGCCCATTCAGACGATCACAGAGATCAATTGAATGGAATACTGATCGGTAATGACTAAATAATTGAATTGAATAACGATTGGAAAATGGTTGAAGAGTGATAAGAAATGGTAAATTCAATCTCGTTAATATCAAATGCTTGCAAATGGTCGAGAGACTCGAATGCGGAGTCTTTGGGAAAAAAATTTCTGTGATCGTTTGACGCTGTGGATTACAAAAGTTAGTAACATCACGGCTCATCGCGACCTTCCTACCCTCGCCTGCTTCCCAACGGAACCACCCAACAGAAAAGAGAAACTCACACACACATGCATAAACCTCGCGACGGATCCCAGAACGTCCACCTACCTACCCGGTTACCTATATTCGATCTAAACGATTCTCCATTTTTTCCAACACACATCATTCTTCATCATTTGCGCCGTGGTCACTGACTTACATTTTCGTTGTTTACCTGTTGGGAGCAAAATGTTTTTGTATCATAGTCTGCCTACTCAGAATACAGTATCGCGATTGTATCCCGCCAACCCTCGTATTGTATGTATGATTTTAGTAAATGTCGGCAGACTATCGGTACATTAACCTTCTGTAAATTTGATTAAAAACATCCTGTATGCCAATTAGCATTTTTCTAAGCGAACTAAGCCAGCACTTGATCAATACTTGTTGGCTGTTAAAAGATTGAAAATGATATATAATATAAGATGCAATTTGATTACGTTACGTTATGCCAGAATTTGGAATATTATCGATTTAACAATAATGTAAATAATTGAATTCGTTCAAACCTCAGGTGAACCCACCACTTAAACGACATCATCTGTAAATTCAAACGTAGATTATTACATCAGTTAGGAAACCCAATTCGATCTCGCGAGTGTCGAGTAAGCGATGGTTACCTGTCGCGATGCTCATTCCACTTTTAGCAACGTGCAAAATTTCTACTTTGTGTAAGTTACGGTAAAATAAATTGCGAAAAAAAAATTATTCGACAAAGTCAAGCACGTTGCGATCGCGAATGAACCTATCCATGCAGCTAAGAAATCGAAGATTTGTGTAACAATTGTTACCGCCACGCCACGTGACAGAGGAATCCCAGGGAAATACCCGTAACCTAACACATGCAAACTCACCAACGTTGCCGAGAAATGAAAAAGTTACTCGGAATCTGTGAAAAACAAAACAGAACACTTGAATTAATTTAGCAAATTGACTTTTCAGTTTTCAAATTAATTATTACTGTTGTCTAGTTTCATATTTATGCATTGCATTTTATGCAAGAACAAAAGTTCGGCTTTATACGTACCACCTTGAATTGTTAATCAGTAATTAAAATAAGTATTGTTACCTCAAATCTGGGCTGCTTCACACTCTTACATGTAGTAGTTCTTGTAGCATCTCAGGTTGAAGCGACGCACTTTTTACCTACTTCAGATCTTCACTAATCCCTTATATTTCAAAAATCCGCACCACAATAATACTCGATTCTACGCTCACTTTTTGTGCTGTAGCTGTCTGTTTGAACCGACTGAATAAACTTGCTAACAATGCAACTGCGCATTTGCCGAAAATCAAGCAAAAAAAAATCGACACTCGACGCACAGAGGCAAATATAGATATCACTGAAATACGAAGTTACACAACAATGAAAACTCGGACGAAATTCACCTTCAACGTTCGTAGGATGTTTTTATTTCAGTAACTTGGTTTTTCTTTAGGCTATACGTTGCTCCTCGTGTATTATTCACAGATGAGTACGGTGGAAATACACTGATCGAACAACGGGACAACCTGAACAACGCGATCTGAATATGGAAGTGTTACTGAGAGCTCTCACTCTGATTGCTCGGTAACGACTGATGTCGCACGACGCTCAGAAGAGATTTAAAAGAGTTATCTGAAGGACGGAACATAATAATTCTCCCACCCTTTCTGTCGCTCTTCCCATGGAGTGGGGGTAGCTGCACGCGCTTGCCTTGCCGCTCAGCCCCACCCGTTGCCCCCACTCCATAGGTAGAGCGACAGAGCAGGCGAGAGAATTATTATGTTCTGTCTTTAGCAAACCGATTCAAATCCGTTCCCGGGACGTTTACGCCGTTGCTTACGCATTCACAATCCAATCGCGCTTACGCTATAGAGACTTATAAAGATAGACTGAGCGCTCCTATAATAGCGTTTTCCACTGCTTGCACTAAGTGTGAACTGAGAGTGCACTAGCGGCAGATTTGTATTTCCAGCGTGTTCCACTGGCAGCTCGGGTGTGTGAACTTAGCACTGAGTGCGTAAAATATTGCCCTGAAATCGGGAGTCGGTGTCAAAGCAGTGCAATTATGGCTGCCGATCGTGAAAGAGTCCAAGTAGATGCTGTGACAGCAACTCTTTTATTAGATCTAATTTCATCTTCGTCTACCAGTGATGATGACTTGCTGGAGTCGAAAGATAGAGGAGAGATTCCCAAAATTTTAAATTTCATAGTAATTCACAGCATGTCCGATATCGAAGTATGGATACACATTTTTTCAGCTTTTAGAGGTTAACTACTAGGTATATTTCAGGAGATTGGGACAACTTGACTTGCTACTTATTAATTTTTATCTTTTCAGTAGAATTGTCAATTTTTTTGCCCTTGTATGCTCGTCCTAACATTTGTGACATTTATTTACAAACAAAAAATTACCGTTGCGTTTGTTCAATTGGCTTCTTTATCACTTGCTTGAAAAAACTGACAGTCGCGCAGTCGGTCAAGTAACGTCACATTATTTGTGATTTAGGATAAATTATGATCTAGTCTGCCTTTATACGTTTTACGGCGTGTTTCACTCAGAAGGTTTGCCCTGATGCCGGGCGACACATGCATGAAACGAGTGCCCCCTGTTCGAGCCAGTGCGCACTCAGTGCAACCAGTGGAAAACGCTATAAGAGGCACTGACAATTACATATAAAGGACAGAGATATACCGGAGTGGAGTATTACATATATGTACCGGAGTACCACTCTCTCTTTTTAATCGGCGTCATGGTGGGAGACAACGGAGCAGTGGAAATGGAACAGCCTCATTCTCCTCTACCGCCTCGATCCCCGCCACAAATATCGTCAGAGAGAGAATGGAGTATTCCCGGCATATTTCTGTCCCTTAAATGTTTGTTTCAAGCGGCTCATAAGAGCGCTCAGTCTATCTTTATAAGTCAATGGCTTACCCTAGCCGATCGGGTGTGTCGTATATATTTCCCCAAATGTCAAAGTCCATGTATCTCTAACGCGAAAAAGGGCTTCACGGCCCCATTCTATACACAATTCTGAAGGAAAACACTGCAACACTATTTCATTTGATGTAAAAATAAAGAAATGGCGGAAATTATACGAATTTGCTATTAAAATTGCTTAAAGAAATGGCACGGATTCTACAAAATCGCAATAGTAAATTTGTAGAATTCATGCGTCAAAGGAAAATGCATTGGAGTGTTTTTGTTCAGAATCGGATATAGAATGGAGCTGTTAAGCCCTATTTCACGTTCACAATACGCACAACGTCGAAATCGACTACAGCACCCCCTTAAGAATAGATGGGTAACCAGCAATGAATTTCTTGGGCTGCTAACTGTGCTGTATAAATATGGTGTGAACCACGTGAAACTTTACCTCCGTATTTTCAAGTTCTGTTTGTACTACACGTGCAAAATTTCTTCAACTTCCATAATGACTACGCCGGTCTTATCAAAGAAGCAACAAAAAAAAGCATTATCCGGAAAGAAAGCTCCGGTTAAAGGGTTGAGAAATGTCTTGGCCCAACCTTACGAATTTTGTTGGTAAATAGAAAAAATTATTGAAATTAGAATCATGCTATATTTGTATTATAACCTGTAAGTAAATGAGACTTATTCATTCTAACAGGCCAATTCTAAGAACCGACATTGGGGATTTAAAAACTTTGCTGGAAACGTGAGTCAAATTATCGTACCTATCGATTTAGAAGTTTTAAAAATTATCAAACTCATAAATAGTCACTTAGTATCAACTTTGTGACAGAACCATGCCAGCCATCAGACGACCACCGCTCAATCTACCATGGTCACATTTGGGCAGGATGAAAAAGGCGGAAAGACAAGCAGCCATGGAGGAAGCACGAAGAAAACTGGACACACCTCTACCAGATCAGAATATGCTGTGAGCCTTACTGATTGCCTGAACCTAATCTTTGAGGAAACTTTTGAAAATACATTGTTTAGCTTTTAGCATGTAAAGTAAATATTGCACACTTACAAAATTACAAAAAAATATCTAAACTCTTGAATTACTGTAGTAAGTAATTACATTTTTTACCGTAGAAACAGCATCGTCATCGGTGTTAACGAAGTTACACGATTATTGGAAAGAGATGATGCATGTTGTGTAGTACTGGAATCTAATGTCGAGCCAATGCTTCTCATAAAGCACATTGTTACCATGGCAGACTTGAAAATTATCCCAGTAATTCTTGTCCCTTTTCTGAAAAGTGTGATGCTAGAAACAATTGGATTTGCTTGTGCTGCTGTTGCTTTAAAGGTACATAATTTCTGTTAAATTTCAATCATACTTCCTTATTACTGTTCATAAATTATGAATAATTCACATTTATACAATGTTAATATAACTTTCGTGATATTCTTGACCTGCTCATGATTTTATAACTTTTCTGAGTAAAGTTTTATTTTCAGAAGATGGTAGCGCAGTCAGAATATCATCATTTCCATCTTTTGTACAAAAAAGTATTTGAATTGGCAACAAACTTCCCCAGGAATCGACCGCTCAAATTGGAGTTCCAAAAACCCATTGATAGCAATTCATTCATAGATGAAAATATTATGAATGTTGAAAATTCTCACCATAAACACACTGCACATTCTGATAAACCGTTTACTCTGTCAACTGATGTATATAAGTACAGAGATTCACAGAAACAGAGGGTATTTGTACCTGAAAGTTCAAATACATCTGATATTGTTACAGAAAGTTCAGACAGTAATTATATAAGCATAGGCAAAGATATAGATTTTGCAATGAATGATGTTGTTTGTATAAAAAATAAACTGAAAACTAGGTATGTCGATATACACGAGAATAAAAGGATAGACCTTTCAAATTTAAAAGGTGATAGTTCACAGCTAGATGAATACATGTCCCTGGACCCTGATGCAAGGTTATGTGGATCACCAGTTGATCAAGTGTGTGAAATGCACAATGATTCCTTATGTGAAAGAAAATCTAAAATTCTAGGTATGAGTCAAGAGATCTCAATAAATTTCAAGAGTGATAAGACACGTGTAAAATCCGAGAAATTCAGTGAAAACGTCAGGTATAAGTCGCTCAAAGTTAAACGAATTCAGGGAAACTTTAAACGAGTTAAAGCAACTAAGCTGCCTAAGAAAAATAAGAAATAAAATCAGTTGACTTTTACAATCTCATTATCATTGGCTCTCTCTTTAGCTTCAAGAAACATGAAACTTCATATGTATATATCTGTATCAGTTATTTTATTGCCAAAAGTACGTTTTCCCCTGTGTAGTTCGAAAATTAATTTTAAACTGGAAATTTAACTCTATCAAATGATAGATAACGCTAAGTAGTGTAACAATATGTCTTTCTGACGTTAGATGATGTGAAAAACTAATAAAATAAGAGCATTAATCAGTTTTGGTTGATAAATCATGTATTAACATCCGTCACTACAATAAAAAATGTGCATTGCCTTAAAATTCCTCTAGTACTACTCTATGAATGACTTGATTCTAACATCTATCAAACAAGTTTGAATTAACTATTAAAAATTACTTATACACGAAACATCGAAATAAACCTATAATGACAAAATTGTGCCTTTGGCACATATATATGGTGGTACTTTTTTTAATGACAATTCGTCATTATATTCATTTTCACTGACAACAATTTGATGGTGAAAGGATACGTAGTAATATCAACTAATATTGTAAAACATTTCATGTCGCAATCCAATCTTGAAATTATCGTTAATCGCAGAAAAAATACACATAAACAATTTTAAGCAAAAAGCGGGAATGTAGATATGTAAAGCTAATATAACAAAATCCATATATTTGTACCCCATAAAAATAAAAATATCACTGATATGTGACTTTCTGTGAGAATTTTAGTATACAAATACCACTTAGTTCATCTCTGCAGAACTAAAAAAAATTGTATAATATCTATAAAATGATTGCACTAATAATCTGCACCAAAATTCTAATCCATTTAATACCACAGCTGCATTTACAATTTGATGCTATATAAAAATCTCGTAATGGATATGGGATTATTCGAAATCTGAAACAAACATACCCCGTGGTACAACTCGCATATTTGTTAGAAAATCAATTTTAAGATGATACATGAGTTTAGAGATCGATGAGATGCCTACGAGTAGACATTAGAATGACATTGAAAATATAGATATTACTACAGCAACTGCCGATAAAAATGTACGCCTCCGTCAATTTCCAGTCTCTGTTTCGATGTGTTTATATTGCAGGTACATAGATTGGCGTCATCATCTATTTTAGATACGGAAACATGTTCAATCTCCACAAGCAATTCTATTTTACATATTCTATATTGTATAAATACATTCTTCATTCCCTTGTAACTTAAATGTATATATACCAGTATTAACTGGTAGAATATGTTAACACAACATAAATTAGAACTCATATTCTGATCAGTACTAGTATACTTTTGCACAATGTATTGTGCCAAATCTCTATATCGATCACACTTTTCGAAACATTCAACGTATCTTTATATTTTAATAAAAGCTCTTAATTGAAATGTATAATAATTAATATATTATTTGTATATCACGTCTATAAAATACAATAAAGGAGCCGTGTATGTCTCCCACATTATGTGGACACCACAAAATTATTACCCCGTTTTCAACTGTCAGTCCTGACAAAACGTTACTCTGCTTGAGTTCGTTGATTGCCTTCTACCATAGCATAGCTGACTAGTATTGTTTGGTGGAATTCATCAATATTTATTAACATTTTAATAATCAACTGGGCCGCGCCTACGGCAGACAGAAAACCATACACATAGTTTAATGTGAGCTAAGTTGCATATATATTATTGACAATGTTTTTTTTTTCAACCATGGAGTTTTTCATCAATTTAAGTAACTTACCATTGCCAGATGTTAAGATCTCATGTTTTCACTCTAGGACCTACTTTCAGAAATCCATTTCGGGATTTACCATTTCTAAGATGAGTACTGACTTTTCCTTTACGACTTTCAAACAATACATCGTCAGAATCTGTATCAAAATCTGATGGCGTTATTTTGTTGTGAGTCGAATCTGCAAATATGTAACAAATATAATTATGACATTAAAATAGTGTCTAATTACAATTATATAAAATCTTAAACAGATAAACGTTCTTGGTAATATTTAATCCTCATCTTGATGCGAAATAATGTGTCGATCCCGCACATATGACATTGACGAACATTCACAGACATGAATATGTAAGTGGTAGAGCCCCCTCATTTCTTTATATCAATCAGGTGACTCTGGGGGATAACTTTATATAACGAATTAACTATATAAAATATTTCTAGCCGTGCCTTAATGAAGTCCAGATTCTTATACTACTGCTTACATGTACTTGGGTCATCTTCAGGTTCTCCTTGAAGAAGCGAGTAACGTGCTGTTTTTTTTTTAGTTCGACTGGCACGTCGTTTACCAAAGCATAATCGTTGCATTAAACATATCAAACCCCAGATACATCCCACCCAGCATATAACCAATGAAAGTAGGGCTATTATAACATATAAAATGCTCCAATCTGTAACATGTTTCCAAATAATTTAACAGATGTCTAAAGTCTTAATATGAGAGCATATTAATAATCAATGACTTTGTAACATAAATTTAGTATAAATTCTATTTTCCATCCAATTCAACAATTATACTTCTCTACATTGATTGTATACCATTATTCAACATATGAAAATAGGTTATGCAAAATTCTCGCAAACGGTGTTTTCACTCACCACAATTAGCTTCACCATTACCAAAATACTTTTGAATTAAATTCTGCATCCAGAAGGCTTCGCACAGACATTGCCTACTTCCTTCATCGCAGACACCATGTCCTATATTAGAAATTTCGTTTTCAACTTAATTCTCTGAAGATTAATTAATATAACTTATGTTGCAATGAAAGTATATTCTAAGATTAGAATATTAGTATTGATGTAATTTTCAATTACTTTTCCATGACCATTACATCATCTGATGTAATACTAATCTATAATCAACCATTTTCTTAATACAAGATTTCTGTACCTGAGCATTTGTTTTGACAAACAGCGGTTTCTACACTGGCTACTGATAGTTGCAGAAGGCCAGAGTCTTGCCTCAACTTTTCTTTTAATCTTTGAACAACTTCTGGTCCAGGCATCAATGACTTTCCTCCATCTTTATTTACATAAAACACTAAAACAGCTCTGCCGGTACGAGGTTCTGCTCTTATATTGCGCACAACAATGTTAGCTTCATCATGGAGTAACATTTGTAGTTTTACTACCAAAGAATCGTTCTGCGATTTTGTAAGGAGTCGTGCCTCAATATTTAGAGTTAATTCAACCAAATTCAGTAAGCGGGTATCTGCAACATCAAAGAAACAATGTTCTATTAAGAAAATCAGTCTCATACGCATGTTTGGAAACAATTCGAGATATCATTCTCTTTACCTGGTTTTACAATCACTGAAACAGTATCTTCGCTGCTCAAGCCTTGATCATCGGACACTTTCAAACGAAAAACATATCTACCAGGAACAACGTCGGATAGCTAGGGGAATTGCGAAAGTAGAGAAAATTAAAAGAGTATTGAATATTGCATAATTAAAGATATAATCCAAAAGCATTACTATCGCATTTGGATCAACTGATTGAGTTCGGTAATTTGAAGTTTTAACAGGAATTGGACTGTTTGATACCTGACCATGTATGGTACATACAAAAACATAAATACATAAAAGCATACAAAAACATTTGGTGTAACATATTGTATTTCATAAAATTAAATAACAAAACTCACCATTAAAATTGGTGATTTATCACTTCCCTCAAGCACAGTACCGATTGCAAGACTCGATGGATCTCGTGTCCATAACCATTGGCCAACCCTTAGGTCATCGCTAGATTGAGATCCGTTAATTACTATTATGTTCACAGGTTCTACAAGTACTTGATCACCACCAGCATTAGCTTTTGGTGGTGCGTTTTTATCTGAAATTTTTAAATGGGTGATGCTAAGTGACTATCGGGGAGCTGACACTCACAGCTGTCCTACTACGAAAATATGGTCAGGTAATGTCGCCATCGTGTCCCATCGCGTATACCTATATTATGTGAAACTGATAGTTGTGAGCCCAATTGACTATATGAGCCACTTGACTACCAGCGCTATCAGCAGTCCGCGACATTTCGAGGACCGCAGGAATTATTGTGTGTCAGAGGGGTGGTGGCTATTTTCGTGATTTTTACACTAGACCTTAACTTTCTAGTAAATGCAAATTTCTTTTGACACTCATTGGTACGAGTCCTCAATGAGAGGCCAAGCCGTAAGTAGCCACATTTAGATATTATGATTCATTGAAGAATACGTAAGTGTAAGATAGTGCAAGTAGTGGTTCTAGTATATAATATACTCACTTTGTGTTACTGTAACTTTTACAGTGTCTGAATTTTTATTCCCATTATCATCAACTATAATCAGTTTAAAAACGTATTCTCCTTTAGTTAATCCAGTCACATTAGTAACGGACTCGTTAGTAGCAACTATCACTGCTTTGCTAGGCCCACTATTTGGAAATGGATATAAGTCAAGGTGAAATATATGTAGTATACATAATGGTTCTAAGTAAAAAAAAAAAAAAAATGTACCATATTAAGTATTCTCAAGTATTCAATGTCTCAATACGAAATTAGTATTTGTAATGGTAAAATCGTGAAATTGTGTCATATGGTTGAAAAATGAATAAAATTATTAGGTGTAAACCCACCTCACTTGCTCCCAGAGATAGGACGTTATTTTGACGTCATCTTTACTTTTGCTGCCATTAAGTCTTGTGCGAGTCTCTGGTAAAGCAATAATTATATCTTCCCCAGCATCGGCTGAAATTTCGAATGTGGACGATGTGTTAAAAAGCCATACGGTAGCTCAATTACAACACAAGAATTGCCTGTTACTCACCATTAGGCGGTTTGTTAGTTGGTGCTTTTACAAAAACATGAACTTCGGCCGTCGAGGATTGTTCCGAATCATCCATTACCTTCAAAACAAAGGTATATCTTCCCTCCTCTAGATTCGATAATTGTAAGTACGGCGTTCGAGTGTTCTGCATATCAACAGCTTTGTTTTGGTCCGATTGACTTTTGGTCCATTCCCAACTGGCAATGCCTCTATCATCCGTACTCAAATTACCATTCAGAGTAATAGTATTCTGAGGTAAATAGATTATAATATCCTCGCCAGCATTTGCGCTTGGAGGATAATCAATCACCTTTAATACTGTTATGTTAGCTGTTGTAAAGTTTGTTACATGATCAGAGTCTTCAACTGTTAATCTAAAAAATAGAGAAATTAATGCTGTGGTAAATATTTTCAATTAAAAATGAAACAAAAAAAAAAGAAGATCAACATTTTAATTAACATTTCTCAACGCCTTACAAATAATGTTAAGAAAAATACATACTTGAAAGTATAGTTTCCTGCAATCAGATTGTTCAACTGAAGTGTAGGGGTATCTAAAAGTTCTGGTTGATAACCAATTGGACCCTTCTGCAACTCCCAGTGATGTGAAATCACTTTGTCGTCGTCCGTACTTGCCGATCCATCTAACACAGCTCCCGTATTAGGTAACTTCACTACTTGGGATTCCGGTGATATTACAGCAATTGGTGCCTGATTTACTCGTTTGGCTACAAATGCAGAAGATTGATAACTCAGTCAGAGAATACATATTAGTTGATCAGTAAAATGTATAAACCTACATACTGCAATTTGACATTACAGTAGTTTCATTAGAAAACACGTCAAGATCATGTACTCAGTTGGATTATTCGTCAAATTATCAATGACATGCCAGGTAAATCAATGCAAAAGGTAGCATTATGATACTTACGTGGTAGAACGCTGACATTTGCATATGCTTCTCCATAGGCATTAGGACTGCTAACAACGACTTTGAACATATATAAGCCCTCGGAAAGATGACTAAGCTTTACTGTGACACGATTTTGATCCATTATAGTTCCAGGTGGTCCTTCTGGTTGACTTAATAAACTCCAAACATAATTATAATGCTCATTCCCTTGTTCCGCCGGGTAGGTATATGCTGTTAATGTGGCCTCATTTTCTGGGAGTTGAACTTCCTTAGATACAGCTGATACTGATAGTTTTTTTAATGGAGGTTTCACCGATGTGCTTGACTCCTGTGTGACATCTGAGGTAACTGCCTGCCTGAGACCATTGAGCTCATCCGTTGGTTTGCAAATTCCTTTAAAATTAGAAAAAATGTGGTTACAATTTATGGTGTTACGAAGTAGGTTAAATTTTAACATGGTTTTTGAATAATTACCTTGCAATGTTCTCTTGTAATTATCAATACACTGACAGAATCCATTTTTAGACTTGTCACCAGTTACACAAACCTCATTCTCTCCACATTCTTGCAAATCAAATGAACACTCGGTGTTAATGTCGGATCTATATGTATAATCATTTTGATCTGCAGCAGCCATCAGCAAAGCACTGAATGAAATTTATAGTTGTATTACATTTAGTCGTATCTGCGAAATATTATGTAAAAAAATTAAATGCGAACTAAATTGTACGTACCTGGTATCCTCGTTATCTTCGACCCAATTTGCCCATGGGCCATCTCCTTCTACAGGTCTGATTAATACCATAGTTGGTGGAATATAGCTATCAGCTTTGTCAGGCCGATATAGCGGAGCACAGAGTTTATTGCTTCTACATGATACATGATAGCAAGTATTATTGTGCATCAAAATAACGTTGCAAGTCAGATCATGGCAACATTCAGTCACGCAATGGACGATACTTGTAAATGAACTCATCTCCGTAAACGTTCCTGCACTGTAGTTTCCCATTGGAGCAAAGCCTTTGTATTCGTATGGATACATATCGGGACACATTCGTTGCCAATTCCCAAGTGAAAACTTGGAAAATTTAGAAAACTTAGAAAATTGGCTTGTCGTGATTTGCAGGCACAGGAGAAGAGACAGTGTGTGGATTAGGGATTTCATTGTTCAATAGCTGCGAAATTGGAAAAAAAAAGAGGATAGATTTCTTCAAATTGGGTTATTGGTTATTGTTATTAGTATAATTACGTCATCTTGAGTTTTATTTTAATAATTTCGTATTGCATGAATGTAGGAATATGTGAGAAATGAACACTCTGTATTGACACATGAGTGGTTGACGTTCGAGAGATAAAAATTCAATTTTCCAGATTATGTTTACTTCAAAATTTTCAATGTCTATTTACTGCACACACTATGTCATGAGCAAAGTGTTACTAGCATATTACGGATTTATTCATGTGATAATCAAGCTGCATTCAGTGTGATTTGAGTATAACCAAAGAAAAACACTACATAAGTGTAAAGTTAAAAAAAGAGGTATATCTTTTATCAGACACTTACCGCCGGTACATTGTCGCAACAGAGAAATAAGCTGGTGAATATAAAGAATATAGAGTCGCAAAAGTGGAATGCAAAGTATTAAAAATATTTGGTAAAGCCGCTTTCGATAACACACTTGACGTCTGCCGTTTGTACAATACGAAGTTAGGTTAGTATCACCAGCATATGGCACATTATGGATTATTCTAATATCAGTACATTAGAATAGCCTGCAGGTAATTAACATAATGTCTCTTATTTCTTTAATCCCCAGATGTGTTTCACGTACGTTTAACGGGAAGTTTTTATCAGTATGTAAATAATCTGCATACGGGTCTTATCGCACTTCCTCAGCCCTCTCTGACGAGAATCGGTCTAACAGCCGTTGCTAAAAACTTTAAAACTTTTGCTTACTCACCTGTAACACAAATTCACCATTCATGAGTCAGATCTTCAAGGCTAAATTCAACGTCAGTGGAACCATTAGAAAAATCGGATCTGACAGTTCTCCAATCCCTCCTTCTCTTTGATATCAGTGGACTAAATTCACGACTTCGTCTGCTTTGACAGGTGTGCGATGCCGTCTGCACTGGGCTGCTACTGGCATGGCGTAGAAATGGTGCATGAGATAACCAATCCTAGCTCCGTGGTGTTTTACAGAGTGATGTTTCCGTAACTTATCGCAAGATGTCGGTAAAAGACTTATGCGCTGACGCTGACGACTCACGGGCACGGCAAGGGCTCGGTTTTGGATGCGTTACGATGAACTGAAGACGTTTAGATGTGTCCCAGCTTTGCCTTCGGAAAGAGTATGGAAACTACACAAGGAGCACGAACTCCATGTAATCAAGTAGCAGCCTGAATTAAGATGACACTGGTGTTCCGTATGCACCGAAGGCAGTGCAGGGGGTATGGGGTGGTAGTGGAAACTTTCTACGAATTACATTGCAAGATCATCGATCAGTCGGCTTGAGCATCCCTGCAACCAATGACACTTCGGTACAAAAAATAAACCTAATGTAAACGATTACTGTGATAAGTTTAGTCAATTCACCTACTTGAGTTCTTGCTCATTGTGTAGTCTCCATGGGAAAGAGTTAGGTCTCCTCCCCTCTTCCTTCCTGGTAGCAACTTATCGCCGACTGAATGGAGGATCTTGACGTCGTGGGTGGTCCCGAGGTACCCGGATCGGGGGGTGGTCGCGGGGGCAGGGAGCAACGTGCGTGTGGTCCTTCGTCCGGCATACCCGACTACCCGCCGCCCGGCGTCGTCAGCTATAGAATGCGTTGCGGGCACGATTGCATGCGGATCGCTTTGTCTGAAAAGACGCTTCTCGGCGACGCTCTGATGACAAATCGGACAAATGTCAGAGGTTGTCGTGGAAAGATTGGCTGATAATTACTTACCTTGGTCAAGGAGTATTCGATATCAAGGTACGTGATCGTTAATTACACATCCCGGTTATTTTTAAGTAATTAAAAATTTTTACTTTCTCTTGGAGCTTTATAATTAATGGTATTTGAGGATAAAGTGGTGTGCATTGTGTGCAGTAAGTCCAATTTTCCATAAAAATATTATTTATTATAACAATATTATTTCTCCTTCGCGTGTATACACATATTTGGGTTGTCAGATTCTGATCATGTTTTTAATGGTAAATGTTAAATTAGAATGGTCAGAACCTGGCATCCTGATAAGCATCCATGCGTTTTAATTGTAAACATCATCGTCAACATAGTACTCAAACTTGCACACATGAATTATTGGTACTTATATCTTTGAAAAATCATTATTGAAATGAATATACAGCAACATCTCGTCAATAGGTACAAGATCAGCTTGTAGTAAAAAGATTGGTTTTTCCAGATAGACCTGAGAAACTGGCTACTGATTATGAGATTTATTTTACTATCAATAAAATAACGCAAGATGATAGTCTCAGTTTAGTCTATTTTACTTGAACTTGCTTTCTAGGAAAGAATATATGTATATTGTATACGTGCATTAAAAACAAGACTACAAGTGTAGCATTCTCTGTAATTAGATGCTCCAGCTTGCCTTTTTGATAATGGCCGTATTCTATGGAGTTGGATCAGAACTAAGCCGGAACTTTTTGTCTGTTGCCAATGGTAATAATGAAACCTGGAATGGAATAGAGATTGGAAGGTCAGGGCTCAGACATGAAGACCAGAGTTTCTTGATGGATGGATATACAAGTGCAGAGTCTGCAAATTGTAGAAAAGCGGCAAAGTGTATTGATATCAGCAACAATACTTTGTGCATGGGTACTAGATTGACGTATTCAACTACTACGTTAGACCTCATCCCTGATTCTACCTTAGAAGGAAGTATACAGGTTATTATTGTACATATGTATATTAATGATAAGGAAGCATGCATTTTGGAAAATTTATACTGAATACCTCCTGAACTCAGTACCTGATCTGTCAAAAATCTGTTCCAATTATAACGGGTTATTGTGATTCTGTTCGGGAGCAATACTTGAAAAACAGTTCTATTAGTGCTAAGAATAGCTTTGGTATTGATGGTAATCTTGAGATTCAATTTACTTCTATTATATGATGTAATTTTTTTAAAACCGAATCATAGGTGATTTATTTCAAGACTTTAAAATACTCTGAATTCTATTAACTGTTACTCTATGTATTTCACTGTGTACGTTTAACTGGTTTCAAATTAACTAATTGGATCTATGTATTTTGAATTCATCTTCACAGGAGAACTTGAACCAATTCCGTGGTCTTATGCACATTCCAAAATGCTGGGCAGTAGTTCAACCATTTTTGTGTTCAATCTTTATGCCAAAATGCATCAATGGCATTGTAGATTTGCCTTCGCAAGAGAAGTGCAAAATGGTCTCTGGCCCATGCCGTTTATTGTTTAATCACACAATCTGGCCAAGTTTCATCAGATGTGAAAATGCAGAACTTTTTCCAAAAATGTGTAAAAACGATGTCAGAGACTTGAAATTCAACACTTCCGGTAAATGCCTGAAGCCACTTATACACACAGACAATTCACTATCAATTTTCGACGGTATTGAAGGGTGCGGCACTCAGTGCAGCGATCCACTTTTCACACCGGACGAACAGCGTCAAATCCATTCCTTTGTCGCATGGGCTGCTGCAACCTGCCTACTGTTCAATTTGTTTACCGTGGTAAGTTAGTAGATTGCGATAATGAACTTGGCCCCTTGAATAGTTGCATTGAACTATAAGTATATATCAAGCTTTAGTTATGAATTGTGACTTTCGATCAATGAAAATTCATCAGAAGTTGTTCGTTATGTTTAGGTCACATTTTTGATTGACTGGAGGAGTGCTAACAAATACCCAGCTTTAGTAATATTCTACATCAACAGCTGTTTCATGGTATCGTGTGTAGGGTGGCTGGCACAGTTCGGTCCTGGTAGCAGAGATGTTATTGTTTGCCGAAAAGATGGCACTTTAAGAATGAGTGAACCAAGGTACATATAAATTTAAGTTGAAAATGAGCTTCTGCAAAGAATAAGATTAATTACATTGTTTCTTACTGATTTTTCAACGGGCCTTAAGTACGCTAGATGCATAAATAATGCCCTACTGAATCAGTATTTTACTATAGCAATGCGAATAATTGCGCTTATTTATAACCACTTATTCCTTATATGAACAATAAACTCATAATACTTTGTGTTTGTATACCTAAGTGAGTGCGTGTCAGGGAATATACTACACTAATATTACTTGGTAACAAATACATGTAGTTTTTCTCCTTGGAAATCACGTATTGCTTACGTTCAGAAACAGTTTCCTTGCTAGGCTATACTGAATAACTAATCAAGTACTTTAAATTGATAGGATACATGTGTATGTCACATCACATCATTGATTTGGTTCTACAAATGATAAACTGAGTGTCTGACTAGAATACTTATTAAGTAAAGTCTACTGTAATAAAAATCGCCTTCAAGCCATTTTGATATCTTTATTTGTGTCACGAGTAGATTGTAATTTTATTTTTATGTACCAATATTGAAATCATTTTGCAAATGAAGCAAACTTGATTCAGAAATTTTAATCAAATTAATCACACAACGAATATCTGTTTTGCAGCGGTGAGAACTTATCCTGCGTGGTGGTATTTGTTCTCGTTTACTATTTTCTGATGGCAGCTATGGTTTGGTTTGTTATCTTTACGTACGCATGGCATATGAGTTTTCAAGCTCTTGGAAAGATCCAGGACAGAATTGATAAAAAAGGAGCTTATTTTCATCTCATCGCTTGGTGTCTTCCGCTAGTATTGACAGTCACAATTATGGCTCTGGGAGAAATAGATGGAAACAGTGTTACTGGAATATGTTTTGTGGGCTATGCAAATCACGCTGTGAGAGCGTGGTTTTTATTGGGACCTATTTGCATTGTACTACTTGTTGGAGGATATTTCTTATCAAGAGGTATATTATTTTGAACTGATTTTGTTTTCAGTACAATGCAGTAATTCATAATCTAATTATACCATTCTATTTTTATGCTTTCTTCCACTCGTACTCAAAGAGTAAGTATGTTGCAAGATTCGTATATCTGTCAATTGATGATTCTACAACTTGGATAAACTAATTTTCTAATTGATTCGAAAAATCAGTTTCTCAAAAGTTTCTCCTGTTTCAGGATTGATAACGTTAATTCATCTGAAGATAAGCAGTCAGGAAGTAATATCTAAGCGAGCTAGCTCCAAAATTCGAGAAACAATTGTGAGATTGGGATTATTTTCGATATTTACCTTTGTGGCAGTAATAGTAACATTTTATTGTCACATCCATGAATTCCAACACTCGTGGGAATGGAAACAAAGCTTCCGAGATTATATGATGTAAGCGTTTGGTTATGCATAATTATTGTGAATTTTTTGTTAATAATTGTTTTTAAAGAGTACTTTTGTATGACCACTATCACTATATTGCTACAAAATACTGGACAATAGTAAATGTATAATTTTTTAAATGAATACCAATTTTATGCTTAGCTGCACTATTACAACGAAATATACTGCAGGAGTATCAGAATGTAAAATGACATCAAGACCCAGCGCGGCCAAGCTTCAATTACATTTATTATCGCCATTCTTTGCTGGTGTTTTAATGTCTTCTTGGGTTTGGACGGGATCAACTGTGGATACCTGGAAAAGATTTCTTAGACGGTGAGAACAAATTCCCCAAGACATGGCAGCTATAAGTAAATTGATATTGTGCAAATACTAAGTTTTATGTTGAAGGTTGATAAAGTAAATTCATTTCGAATGAATGACAAGAGTTCTTGAGAATTCTTCACCAGTATGCACTTTCACAGATTACGTAAGAATATTGATTTACTTACTTCGAATCTGTTCATCATTACAGAACTTTCAACTGTGAGGCAGAAGAACAAATTATACCAAAAAAGTACAAAGCAATTGCTCAAGCCTATGAAAAGAGAAATACATTTAAAAATGCTGGACGATTATCTATAAGCTTCCACAACACACATGAAGATCCAGTTGGTCTAAATTTTGAACTAAATTCAGTAGCCTCTCAAGACTTCAGTTCAACGTGGGCAGCTGCATTACCAAAGCTGGTGACAAGAAGGGGTGCTTTAGTTGGTGTAACAACAGGATCTGTATCGAGCAACCGACGGAATTCCGTTGACTCAGAAATTAGTTTTAGCGTTCGTCGTGTGTCTGTAGAGTCCCGAAGAAATTCATTGGATTCCCAAATCTCTGTACAAATAGCAGAACTTAAGACAACTAGAAAAGTAGCTTCCACTACGTTACCTGGTAATTCTCGTAGCAGGCGAGGAAAACGTAGGAGGCGCGATTTCAACAAGACAAGATCTGGAAAAGTTAAACCACTTTTTCGAAGAGGTAGTACAACATCACAGGAGAGCGAACTGGGAGCCCAGATTCTTTCAGCTTTGACTATTGGAGGGAATCCCAACATTCCGCCCTTACAAATGCCAAACATGAAAAGAAGATCTGCCAGTGCTGGCCTGGATGGGCAAGCCATAAATTCAAAAATGCTAGATGGTAAAAACGCAGGCATGATATTGCCGTTTTTATTCCCAGGACAAAGTGAGAGTGACGAAAACTTGAGCAGTGAAGAGAAAGGTTCGCGTATTAATCCACGTAAAGACATCGATGTGGAAGCCTGCAATGTGGATAAAGAAGAGCAGGACAGTGAGAGCGAAGATAGCCATGCTGAAGAAAATACGAAAATGATATCTGTTGAAGAACCTCCCGAGCGAAGTAAAAGTAAGTCAAGTAACAATAGTACAAAGAGCTATATTCATGACAGTAGTGGTCGACGTAAAGAACTGAAAGTAAAAGACATGGAAGTAGAGCTCAAAGATATGTACAGAAAAGGTGACCTGGTATCGAGTTTGACATCTTTCTGTCCGGAGCTCTCTCGACTCATACAATCTGACGATTCGAAAACGAAGTTAACAAAGCGTCAAAGTGATGATGCAAACATTCAATCCAATGCCAGAGAGATGGCTACACAAACTTCTCTCCCTCTTGATATTTTAGAGATGGAGGAATTAAAGCAAAGTATTGATGAAATAATTAACAGTAGAAATTGTAGCTCTAAAGGGACACAGATTTCCCCACAACTCAACAAAACAGCTAATCGTAAATCTTCTGACATCAGGTAGAGTTGTTTAGTCATACATGAAAATTGAAATGTGTTTTAAGCCGGTTTAGTGTCAGGTAGTGTGGAGTCAACATACGTACTTGCGTGTTCAACAAATCTAAGCTATGTTTCAGGTAAAGCCGAGTACTGTTGAGATCTATACTTCTTTTAACGTAACTCTTTTAACGTAATAACATTATATTAGGATAAAAAATAAATCCAGCTAAGTAATAAGTATATTTTAACTCTGTTCAATGTCGGGAAATGTATTTCGAGAAATTGACCAACTTTGTAAAGCAAATAATTGTGATACTCAATAAGCATGATTACTGAACATTATACAACTAACCGTCACAATTTATTCATCTGAAATCAGATGATTTAATTGTACGTACTCAACACTTCTTATATTTCGTTATAATTTATAGTATCATGATGTGCCCTTAATTTACTTTTTTCAACTTTCATGTAAGCTATCTATTACGAGCATCCACGTACGCCATTTTACATAATCTTGTTGACATTTAATTAAGGTATGATTTAAGATGCATGCCAGAAGTTGGCAAAATATGGAGGCAAACAAATTCTTTTTACATATTTAACATTTTTTTTATTCTCAAATCAAGACTGACTGAGTGCATAACGTTCCAACTTGTTGGAGCAATATTGATCGTACTTTGTTCGGAACAAGTATCCGAGATCAATATTGTTTTCGATAGATAATTGTGTTATAGATTGACTCCAATTCTTGTACAGGTAATCAGTATATCAGCTTTTTTAAGTATTAAGTTTTATTATACATAGCATGGCTACTATCATAATGTCATGTTCAATTTTTTCCGTTTACAATAATAAAGTGCAAAAAAACCACCCATCCCATTGTGTATTATATTACTCAATGTCTCACAATTCGAAACAATGAATTGCTCGAGTATAGTGTTATCTAAAATGAGCCAGTGTAAAATGTTCGAGATGAATACAGTTCCTATTGTACAATGCAATATTTTGATGCATCTGAAATCATATTGCTTGAAGCTAAAAAATACGTACATTTTCACTTTCTATGGATAGTAATTTACAGTAAAACCACAGATAAGTAAGCCGTACTACGATTAAAGCACTATCGCACAAGAAATGAATGTAAACATTATTAATGAACACATTTTAGTAAACATTAAAATACTTTAAGGCAACAACGTTCTTGTTCCTTTTCGAGTAAGTAAACGAAGTACTACAATTCTTACTAGATCTCACAATCAAACAAAACTCGACGTACTATGAAATAGCTCATTCATCAATTTAACAATCTCCATTTATTTTTACAAAATGTAACAAATTGCTTCATGATCAGATCTGATTGCTGCAATAACTGTCCTATATAATAACTATATTTATCGTTATTGCTTAGATAACAATTATCAACGATTCTTATATGCTGAATTTTACATCACGGCGTAAACGTGATGACATGTTACAGTAATAACAAATGCACTGTTACGAAAAATGCGGAAAGGACAATGAAAAATCTTTTAATGATATGGATCAAAAATTAAACAAAAATATATAACAATTTATGCATTGGTAATAGCAATGAAACTATATAATACCAACAGATTGACCCTTCATTTTGATTTCTTCTTCTTGGCACTCTTACCTACAGATTTCTTAGCCCGTCCTGAAAAATATCAGATTGCAATTACTGAAGTTTTGTAAGTAGAGAGAAGTTAGAGTATGGGAAAATGTTATTTTTTCACAAATGTTAATATTAGCAACGGGAACATTCATTTGAATGCAATAAAACGACCATTTTAGATCAAGCAGCCCAAGGAAAAGTCTGGAAGTATACAATCAAGTACAATGGGTTCAGTAAACTTGAAAAGGTTATTCAAAGTTATTCAATTCACTTATATAAATTTGGTTCTTCAAAATTTAATTTAAACGTAAAAGATTAATACATGTTTAAAACATATATTGATAACTGAAAATGAACTGATTTAGTCGTTTTGTAAAATGTTAGTGACGTTGGACCTGACCTGACTTTCAGTGAGGTTACTTCTACTCCATCAAATATACATCCCCTTGAAAATATGCATTTGGTGGAGTAGGAGTAGGAAATAAATCGGCGACCAATTCGGCGGGCGTTAGGGTCAAACCTTGGTCATGTAAATTCGGACCACTTTACACGCACTTATCGAATTGCAAAATTAAATTTCAATTTTCCAACACAAAAACGCATAGATTAGATGTTCATCGATAAAATGTACTAGTTTTGAAATCAAAACTTAGACAACTTTGAACGTGTTCCTAAACATGCAGACGTGCATTCAAAGCACAAATGTGTAATCACCGCCATTGAAGAGTATGCATAGTTTCCTGACATTTCCTGTGAAGGCTACTTGAAATGAGATTTGCAGGGATGAGATAGAGCGTTACCCCAGATGAGCCGATCCAAGTACTCTCCCAAGATGTACAGAATTGCAGTAAATAGGAAAAGTACAACGAAAAAACCAACCCGCTGTGGCCACGACAGCACCTCCATGACAGGATATACCCAGATTTCGCTCTTTGCATAAATAATAAGCAACCTGCAGAAATAATTCATCATTAAAACATCATAAAACTCTTTTCCTCTAAATAATGCAATTATTTATGCTGTGACGTACCACACTAAGTAGGAAGCCATAAATATAAGTAGGCCTCCAAGACCAGATAATCGTTTAGGATACTGACGGGGAGCGACAATCATTTCAAGAACAGTAGTGACCATGATTAGAGTGTGCATCAGATGATTTAACCACCAAGGAAAATAAGGATCTACAGCAGCTGGTAGTACCAGCTCACGGTCCACGAACATGAGTGCCCAGAAAGTCACACCGACAAACTGAAGAAATACATGAAATGAAACAAAAGCCTATAAGTTCAACTTGGTACTTCATGTATTGTGGCAAGACATGTGCAAAAAGTAATCTCATCACATGAAAATTATTTATCTAATTCATACCAGTAACTGCTGCTCTATACTCTTTTAGCAAACAGCTCACATGGCCAGTTGTACATATAACACTATCCATATACTGATCATGGCAAGCTCGGATTAAACGTTAACTATTTGGTATACAGCAAGAAAAATTCTTGAGGAGGAAATGACGTTAATTTAAATTTTTAGTCTCAATAATAAGCTGAAAACTTTGAATATTATACTCACCATTGCAACTGGGAATCCAAAACTGGCGTGAATAAAGTCTTTAACACGGCGCAAAATTGGCCGTTTTGCCGGACTCAACTCATTGCTTCCACCAAAATCGTTTAGCAGGCACACGAAAAAGAAAACGGCTTGTAAAATCTGCGAATCGAAAACTTGGTTATTTTTTTTAACGAATGTCGGCAGATTTATCAGTAATCTGATATAAAATCAACCCGTGATGGCACGTATAGTTGGAGCACAACTTCCTTCAAATTGTATGTAATACGGTACAGTATTACTTACGCGCCTACGATATTATGACAGTATGCACATAAACAGTAGGTTTCCATGAGATTTGTAAATGAGACGTATATATTTAGAGGGGCATATTTCAGAGTACTAAATATCTTGGAATATACATTCAAATTACATTTTATCAGAAAAGTTTCTTGTAAATCGATTTCGAAAATGCATCGCCTAAAGTTAGCTGAAATGCATTTTTCGGCGACAAGGTTACATTCAAATATTTTTAGTTATGTCTAATCATTTTTCAATTCAAAGATAAGATTCGACTGAAGGGTCTGATTCGCTTTTCAACTTCTTCCAGTTTATTTACAGAGATGTCTAATAACATGAAGTTTTATTTGCAACGAACATATATATGTATTAGGGATCTCTATCGACAGAGTTTAATCAATTGAATAACAACGGATTATTCACCTAATATCCCCGAGAAAATTAAAGAAACAAATAAGTTTGACAAAGTTGAACTATATTGATTTATTTACCCTATGAACATCTAAAGTTTCCAAGTAAATTAATGTATTTTATAAATAATGAGTGCCAGGAATTAAAGAATCAAGCACATCTTAAATGATGTCGGTTATCATATATCAATGTTGTAATTTAGGATGTGGTTCTCAACCGCCCCCGCCTGGAATAGAAACCCGAGTGCATTTCCTGCCGCGGTCAAGTAACGCGTGATTAAATTACCAGAGTGCGGTTAGTACTATAATATGAACTTGGATAACTAAGTATACTAGTTTAGCTGGATGTGATATATAAATTGAAATAATTGCAATGGGCGCAGAGAATGATTGTTACAGAAATTAACTACAAAGAGCAATGTATAATTCGGTGTTTTCAAATTTGCCAAAATATCTCGGATTAGGATCATATAGTATAACATATCAGGATGAACGTTTTGTCAATATATATCGTGATATCAATCGAATCAAAATTTGATAAGCTGGTATTGTCCAACTACAATAAAATGACGCGCGGTCTGTGATAGAAAGATTACTTCCCCATTACGTTTACTGAATCGAGTTGAGCACGCGCCTGGAGAGGCGGGCATGCTTTTATCAATGTGATACACAAACGTGTATATCCCTATACAGCTTGAAAAGGCGACTTCTTCAATTTTTCAATTACTTATAATCAGTTTTATAATTTACCGCAGTTCACCGCCCAAGTTGTCTACACGTATGTATATACATATATCTATGTATATATGGACTTTCCGAGTATGATGTACAAGTAAGATGATGATAGTCGAGTTGTAAGAAACAAGTAATTCGATGCACGCGAAGTAAAACTGGCTTTCGTGTGTCCGTGTAATGTCAGGAAGAAGTCTCAGGAAAACTTATAAAACTTGTGCATAATATATGTGAAAGAAGTATTCGGTAATGCAACGCTTTTATTGCATACTGAAATAGTAATTGCAAAACCGCGTTCTTCCTTCACAATTACAACACGAGTGATTTTACTATCACTGCCTGTAGCTGTCAAAGAATATCAATTTCACAAACCCTAAGCGTGAAACGTGTAAGACCAAATACTAGTAGGTTCTTATTACTATACCCATATCACTCAATTCCGATCAGAAGAATAGAACCGATGTCATTAAAATACAATTAAATATTACAAGTCCTAATTGTATGAGATCGTTTTTAATATCTCGATACTTGTTTCCTACCTGACTTGCTAATATCAGTTTTCGATGCAAATAATTTCGATGTCCTAAAATTAACTTGAATCGATTGCAAGACAAAATCATAGTGCAGATATAGTATAAACCTTTGAATTTATGATAACTTTATATGTTTATTATAACTTTTATGATCATTGCCAAGTGGCATATCAATTAAGCAGTATTCAAAGGATAATTGCCTCCTGGTTTCTAACAAACATTCACAGTTTTAAACAAATTTGTAAAAATAGTGTGTATTGAAGTTTGACGGTGAATATCTTCTGAACAGTGAGGTATACAAAAAAATTGTAAGAGACGTTTTTTGTAGAGAATTCAATTTCCTATGAAAACATGAGTTGCTCGTATTATAATGACGTTTTGTTGAAGAGTTATAAAATTCATAAAAAAAAAGACATCTACCTTAAAATGATCAAACTTTAACCTTCAATAACTTCTGAACAGTGAGGTATACAAAAAAATTGTAAGAGACCTTTTTTGTAGAGAATTTAATTTCCTACGAAAATATAATATACATTTTTTTTTTGTAAATAGTAGATACCGAGATATGTATTTTTCTTCCTCACCATAAGAAAAAAATAGAAAACTGCGAGGCGAAGGACCTTCCTATTAAAATTAAAAGCTCATACTTGGAGAGACTGTTTTTGAGGTCTCTACCAACCAAGTTTTCGGAGTACAAAGTGGAAAAAAAATAGTCGATTTTTTTGGCCCACCCTAATATATAGTATATAAAAAAGATAAGTTACAGCATGGATATATTTCCAGCAGGCAAATTCGATTCAAATAAAATATTTGTAAATAAAGTTATAGTATAATAATAAATCGCGAACTGCACGCTATAAAGAGCTGAAACTCAGTGAACAACGGGTAATTGATTTTGCGTCGTTATCCAATTTGTACTTGACCCGTACACAGGCTTCATAACCCCGCAGCTATTCGCGCGGAATAAATTGGGAGTTTCCAAAATTTTGTTGACAGATTCCCAATAAACCGCGAAGCAAGGTGTGGAACGCCGGTAATTTTTATCACCATCAGCTGCTAGCAGGCAGTGAAAACCTGCAGCGTGACCGCAAAAAAGCAGTACATAAAAACTGGCAAAACTTATATACCATTAAATATACATAAAATATATATATAATCAACCAAAGATTCGTGTATTATTCGAGTCTTGATTTCGGGTAGATTATATATCTCGTTATTATCAAATTTCCGTGCGACCTGTTCGTGGAATTAGATCATGCAGTTTCTATGCAAACCGATTAAGAGATGATAATTTAATTATATTTTCAAATATGTATGCCGTATCCCGGATGGAAGAATTTCAAAACTTGTAGTTACATAACGCAAAGAACATTCCGTTACACCATAACATAATTCATGTTCCTTCCAGACAAGCGGCTACCTTTCACTGTAATGTGCAACAAACAAGCCTTCTAATAGCGTCAAGTTTTTTTTTCCTCTTACAAAAAAAAGTGAAGCGACCAACGAATAAAAACTGAATATCTCTAGTCAATTTATTGCGAGGCTGAAACTAAGCAGCCAAAATTAGCAGCCAAATGTTCTAATGTTCATTTGAATAAGGTAGCGAAGTCCTAAAATCAAAATTTTGTCAAATGCCTTGAACGTCCAATACTTTTGTAGAATTATTAAGATAAAACCGAAATGCATTTTTCTGTTTCCACAATGTTTAGCACGTTTGGCTGCTAGTTTTAGCTTCATAATTTATTGATTGTACGTTGTTAACTATTTGCGTTTTCGTACACTGTAGTGTATATACTGCATATTAAATAATTGAGAAGTATATAAAATAGGGCTCAAATTTGCTGACAAATCGATTAACTCTATTCATTTAGTAACATTATTCTCACATTGTGAGAAAAACGCACATTTCGAAGAAAAAAAAAACTCAATTTCTGAAACATGTCCGAAACATCTCAAAATTGTCGGAACAGCATTTCTTTACTCAAATAAAGGCATTTTGATTTAATGTGTTCATTTCAAAGTGAACGGGGTAAGGGATATTATGAAATTCAATTGTGAAAAATACAAACCGCGTTCCAGAATGTAAGAAATTTAAATCTGCCGCCGTAGGCATCATGCATCCTGGCGATATGTCGAGGGACGACTGTATAGGTGTGATCGTAATAGACCGCGAATGAGAATTGCGCGAAGGCAATCGCGTGCATTCCTCTCAGCAGGGTGTCCCGCTTTTTGTTCCTGACTCCCGTAGCGTCCATTTTTGTGATCTCAGATTCGTCTAATGGCCTGTAAATATCACAGTCTCTGTTTCCTCCACCGAAATAATACCGAAAATTTTGTACACCCGTGCAGGTTCGAACTTTCAACAGATTATAATTACAGAGCGAGAATCGAGCGTGCACAAGAAAATTTCAACGAGTAAAGAGGCACGAGTTGACTGTAAACAAGACAGCGATATAAAATAGGAGGTTGCTGTATTTTTATTCTCTTCTTTGACCCGCGTTCAACTGGCGATCAACTCTATCATACATCACAGATCGAGGCGATTTATATAAATTATATTGCAATGATTTGATGCACCAACAATCAATCAAAACCGAATGTGCAAATATATTAAGAGAAGCATTAATTAAATCGTGAAGTAAATTAAAAAGTACTCCGTTATCAGACCAATAAAATTTGCCTCAAGATTGATTGTTTTGAACTTTATAATCCCGACCTCGTAATTTATTCGTAAACTGTTTATTATAACAGACTCGAAGTTTGAACCGTGATAATAGATCTACATATGATGATATGTATATGACGGCAAAGTGACGTTGATTCCAATGAATAATTCAACTTCATGAATCTATCGGTATATAAGTTAGTGATATTAAATTGTTATTATCAAGATCAAGATCGTGCCTACCGCTACAGGAACCATTGAAACGACCTGTACAAAACGGTATGTCAAATCAGTGTCTCTGCTACAATATACCCGCGAATTCTTTTCCAATACGTGAAATTTAGGTCGCCGATGGCAAAATTACAGCCTGCCGAAAAGGTTATAAATCTCCACGTGTGAACGTGACTACCGAGTCAAAACATATCCAAAGATCTCGGAATACGTTTCATGATCTCAAACTACGAAATATCGATGCGAAATGAATATAACTGTACCGTTCATTCGACGATCGAATCTATCAATACTCGAAGTTCGAATCGTTTTCCGAGACCAAATACACATAATACGTATGGCATGTATACCTTGAACTTGGAATGTCACGAATAGTAGTATACAGATATCGAAATACGCACGGAGGTTCGGTCGGTAAGAGTCTAATTCACCAATTTACTAGGTGTGCTAGATTTCCGACTCCGTGCTGAGTCCCGCAGTGTTGTATAACCTCGAAATATTTACCCAAGACGAAAGTGACTCGCACGGCGCACGACTGCTGACGATGGCCAGCTCCGCACTGAATGTATGCACATACAGAGAGAGACTGGATGGATGAGAGAACGGGAAAGTCGAACTACAACTCAACCCGCTGCGAAGCGAACGCACGCGCGCTTCAACGGGAGTCGGACGCGGCACGTGTATGCGGAGTATTTACATGATCTTTGCGTTTGACGCACTCCGCTGCAGCCTCGCGACGCATTGTTGATTTGGGAATCGCTTGAAATTAGACGCGAGATACGGAGAGTGTCTTTGAGCTCGTAAATTGAACATCGGGAACGGGATAAGCATAGTTTCTGACTTTTCATAGGGTCTGACTTACGACGGAAGAGGATTTGGATTTTTCCGGTTTCCACGGACTTTTCTAACGACAAGAACTTTGTTTACATATCTTTTCGGTGATCTGTCTTGGAGACGGAGAAAAAATAAGGAAACGAAAATCGCTGCGTTACACGCTAACCGCTTCCCCTCACGTCAACTTCCACATCGCGAGATTCAATGCAATCCACACCTCCCCGAATTTAAAATCTTACCAAGGCTCACAGACTATTTACATGGTTTTATCGGGTTCCTCCGGCTTCGTTATTTTTTAGAAATCAACTGTTATTTGACGAAAAGTCGGATATTAATGTAACCATTGTCACCATTCAGATGATGACGTGCAACGGACTCATGAGAAGAACCCGCCAATCCACCCCTGATCCACGGATCTGCACGAGACTTCGCAGAATGAAAGAGTAATAAAAATAAATGAACACGTGTTTCGGCTTGTTCGTAAACATTCGATCATTTCCGAGAAATTAATGTTTAAAGTTTCGACGTTGCTTCACGAGTCTGTTATTTCCTATTACTTTTAAACCTAATACCCTGTGGCGTATTTCGGAATAACGGACAGTTGCTTTGGAATGATAAGTTGTCATTTCAATATAGCGCCCTTGTATTCATCAATAAAATAAGGAAGGAACATTCGTTAAGCATACCTCGACGAAGAAATGGAAAAAGCAAATTGGTCGGTACTTGAACACGAAGCGCAAAGACTCAAAGTCGTAACGAGCAGATTCATGAAGCAGTGTCGTGACTTTAATCGTTATTTTCTTGGGAGACGGTCGAGTGTTTACGGATAAACTAGAATACATGTTCGTTTATTTTCATTACTCTTTCATTCTGCGAAATCTCGTACAAGCCCATGGGTTACAGTTGGTGAGTTCTCCTCGTCAGGTCGAGGATCCATTTTGCAAATATTACTAGCGCTATGTAATTGTAAAACTTAATGTACATCGCTGTTGCGGTTTGTTTCGGCTGTCTTCCTTGCGAAAGCTCACCTCTTATATGAGGTCCACTAGTATTTGATTGTAGGTTCTCTCTTTTTATCTACGTTATATGGCTTCTGTGTACTATATTTGATTACTAACACATGAATAAACATTAAAGTCTTTTCTAAGGAGGGACAGAAGCGTCAAAATCCTTTGACTTTTCGTTTGACACCGAGAACCCTGAACCTACATTGATGATAAGATCGAGAAAACATCCAACATAAGTAAAATATATCTACGTCACTTCAAACTTTGTTAAGAATTATCGTTATTAGCTGCATTCGGAAGGAATGTTGTTAATTTTTGAATGGAAAAATATATACACGGATTAATCGGTTCGGTTAATAACAGAAAATCTGTGTGATGAATAAACTGTTCGTAATTCGCATCAAATTTTAAGGGTTGCGATCTCGTTGTCTCGGTCAAAGTTTAATGATGATTCGTTGGAGTCATAAGTTTTGATCCACCCATGCATTGTAGAATTGAATTACATCAATTTGAGTAATTGGACGTTATGCGATTGAAGGTCGACTAAAGTTGCTGTAGGTGAAGACTTTTTTGAAACACGTAAAGAACACTATGACTATATATATACTTTGCAACTTCTACTACGATTATTGTTTACACGTAATTCCAAGTACAGCTTTTATTAAGAATAAAAGTATTAATTTTATTTTCAACTCGCACTTTCAACAAATGCAATATAGCTTGTCATGTTTGCAATATTATTACCCGGGTATAATAGAAAATCGTAACAGGTTGCATTGAGTCAAGGTTGTATGGAGTTATTTAAAAATTTTAATCCACTGGATATGCAAGTTTATTTAAAGACCAGAACAAACATAAATATAAATTATTTCTCAAACCAAGGATATATCTCTTTAGATATTTATATGGAAATTGTTAGTTCCATTTTTAACCTTTACCCTGTCACATAGGGTCTTTCGTGCTCGCGTGATTTCTTGTTATGTGTATATTTTGTAAACTAGAAGGCCCGCTGTTTTCTCCCAAATGAATAATTAAGTGATCAAACTATTGGATCTTCAATTAGACATCTCAAAGAACATGCATGAATTTCCTCAGAATTTTCTGAGCAATTAAAATAGCCAAAATAAGAGTAGGAAACGAAACACCCCATGTGACAGTAAACGTATACTGAAAACTATGTGACAGGATAAGCGTTAATTATATAGTATTAGCGTATGAAATCATTCCGTTTACACACGGTGTGAGAGAAAACGGGAAAGATAACGAGTAATCAAACAATTCAAGATACTACTTGACCCCGGTGAAATCTATCTATCTTATTTAACTGCTCATTGCTTAACCGATACCATAAAGTTACGTAATAATTCGAGGAACATTCCAAGCATTGATAATGTGCAATTCACCCACAGCAGAAAAAACAGCACATCATTGTAATGTCTGCCGTGCTTTTTTTTCATTTTATTATAGATTTCGGATAATTTTGGGGCGATAGACTAAATTTTCAGTTGCAAAATAAACAGCCTGAGATGCGAATAACTCTAGGCACTATTCAATTGGTGGTCGAAGCCCGTTTTGCAGATAACAGCCCGTATTGGGAATTCAGTAACTGATTACACAATTACACAGACCGCAATAAATAATTATGACTTAAGACGTATCGTTGAAAATACATTTCTAATTTAAAATTAGCCTTCTGCGATACCATATTTTTTTATACTTAGGAACGACAACGCCATCAGTGATATTCATTCTGTTACTTATTCGACAAGCCGTTGAAACGACTTTTACGAGAGTAAAATAACTTTTTGTTATAATGTACGGAATTGAAACTCACCAAGTTCCAAAAGGTGAGAAACTTCAATTGGCCAGGGTCGAATTCTGGGGCTGGATTTCTCTTAGGAAAATGAAGGTGCAGTATCGCATAAGATATCGTGAATACGTATACTCCCAAAATCGAAGCATGGGTAAGCCCATAGCACGTTTGTTTCCCGCGTTGTTTCCACTATGAAAATACAAAAGCGTGTCTATAAAGCCATGAAAAAATATCATGCCAGTAGTCATTGATTCAATGATAATTATGATAACGACGAATCCTCAGTCTTCTAAAACAATCGAATCTACGTTGATATAATGTGACAAATCTCAGGATTTCCATTAATCAACTAACAGACGAATGTTGGACGTGTAATCCATCGTCATTATGATATGATCGATACGATACGACGAAGATTTGGTCGAAATAATGTTTGAAGAAAAACGAAATTTGTTTGTCTAAATACTTGGACTAAACGATGCCATTAGCCTACATCTCTGTCTCAATATCTGTAAACTTCCAAAGACTTGCGATATTCAACAGAAATTTTCGACGCATCTGACGTAACATGAATGGATACAGGTTTTACAATGACCTTCTCACATTGCGTAATACATGTAACATATGTGTCGCGTGTATGCGGCAAGCTACAAGTTTGTGCAACAACTATGTTACAGCTCTGGCTGCAATATTGTATAGGTACCACGTTGAAATAACGTAATTACAGACCCCACAGCTTGTGATTATGTGAAGATACAAGTGTAATGTTATCTAATATACAGAACTTGGTACGATATTTTTAACGCACTTACTGTATGTAAAATATAGAAATTATAAATCTAATTTTAGTTGAAGATAAAAAAAAAACTCGAAGAATAAAGTTTGAAATTATGCATTTTTTCATTTTTAAGGTATATACGGAAACAAGCAAAAAAAATCCGGCTTCTCAAATTTCTACCTTTTACGTATGTATAATACATTTTATGAAATTATCGGTAAGAACAATCAGGATTATAAAAGATGACAGAAGTGAGTTAATGTTTGAAATCTTTGGAATAAATATTAGGTTATCCATTGATTCACTGTTCGAAATTAGTAACTATACGTAATATTATGTTTCAGAAGGTGCAATGACCTGCCCTTCGACGAACTCTCTCTCTCTCTCTCTCTCTCTCTCTCTCTCTCTCTCTCTCTCTCTCTCTCTCTCTCTCTCTCTCTCTCTCTCTCTCTCTCTCTCTCTCTCTCTCTCTCTCTCTCTCTCTCTCTCTCTCTCTCTCTGAGCATCCTGACTTGCACTGTCCAATTTATTGTTAGTTTTATTTGCTGTGAGTTCTAGCTCTTTCTTGAGCAAGACAATGTACGCATATTTTGCCAACTAACATAATTAAAAGTCATTCTAAAGTTATAAGATCGTTGCTTTTCCTTGTAGATCACCATCACCATTTTGCCATCACTACGAAATTTCGATCTCGTTAAATTTCTACAACTATCACAAATAAATTCCCGGGTTTCACCAGCAATCCCGTATCACTGATTACTTGAAAGAAAAAAAAAGAACCGAGACCCGAAGGACAATGCCGATTTTAAAATTAAACTCCGCCAATACCAATAATTATGGGGTATAAATATACTATCACTGGAATACTATTGAACGGACGTCTGCATATAAAAGTTAAAGCTGTGTGCAAAGTTCACTCGTGTCAAGGTATAATTCTCTATACTGCTATAAAATACCGCTGCGCGATCCTGACGTAGCACAGGAGGCTGAAGCTAGCAGTCAGAATTAGGAGCCAAACTTTCAAACGTTCGTTTGAATAATGCAGCGAAGTCGGAAAATTAAAATTTTGTGCAACACATTGAACCCTCAATATTTTTATAGAATTATGAGGATAAAACTGAACTACATTTTTCTATTTTCAAAGAGTATGATACATTTGGCTGCTATATAGCTTCAGCTTCATACGTTGCATAGATAAAATATAAAGAAGTTTCATTGAAAAATAAGGTTCATAAATATTCTCCGCGATATGTCTATGCACGTAATATAATCCGACGGGTGGGTACATATTTTTATGTAACGCTATTGTAATACGCAACGCCGCGTGTACGTACCGAACTGACCTTACTGTCCGTCATAGCGAAGCCGTCCTTCCACGCAGTCCGCGATCAACCGAACCAAAACGAACTCTAGCTCAGAAATTGGAGCCAACTCGGCTACAGCGGCGACGATATCCTACTCCTCATACTCCTCGGCACTCACAAGAAACAACTATGCATCGGAGAGCTCTCTATAGTATATGTATGCCGAAAGCGAGACGATATTTCAGGCGGAATCGTCGCACTCAGATAAGAACTGCTACCGTAGATTACAGGACCTGAAATACGAACCAGTCATGCCTCACTAATTACACGAGATTGTTCCAAGCTGGGTAATTAGAAACTTACACTTACCAGACATTCGGAATCAGCTAATACGCTCGTGTACGCCCGAATGTACGTGGATGTCTCTTTATTCACATTATGCGAAAAATTGCGGGCGACTTACGACACATCCGAGTGAAAAATTTCAGCACGACTTTGCCCTTGAGAATTCTGACGATGAGATAACAACCGTGGATAGTAGAGCAATTCGCTGTTTAGCTGAATAATTATACGATTTTAACGATTATAAAGGTGTAAATAATGCAGCGGCCGAAAGAAAAGGGCCAAGATATATTTTGGTTTTTCAGTTTCGATTTGCAATTGTCCAGAAATTACGTAACGCTGATTTAGGAGGATTAATTGGAGGGGAGCCACGCCTCACATTGAGTGGCGGCTGAAGGAGGTCATAGTCCGGAATTGCTCGTAACTGAAGCATGTTCTTCCTTGTCCAAAATAAGTAGACACGAATATTTTATTATTTATTATAAATTATAATTATATATAATATTAAATATACATGTCCGCTTATTATGGCCAAGGAAAAATATACTCCGGTTACAAGCAATTCTGAAATATGATCTCCGCTGACCTACATGATTTCAGATGGCCTTGCGATAAATTATCTTATATGCAAGAAGAATGAACGCGAATATTAACGATGAGTATCAACTCTTTGTGGCCTGCAATGCATAATCGAACGTAACGAAATATTCAAGTATGTACATCCGTGCCGATAGACGATCAAATTCATAATAGACGAAGTAAAGAAGACAAGCCAGAAGATTCTTGGCTGGCAATGAGAATTTTCGCAATCGCTTAACTGCTAACTTTTAAACGAACCGTAATTCAACACGTCATCGGTCAACGAACCTTCTGCAGGGATACCTATAGATATAGTTTAATGTATCTTAATTCTCGTGTTCGAAGAACATCATTTTCCCTCCGACATTAATATTGAAATAAAAAGATGAGAATAAATATGTGAGGTTTTGTTGAAAATCAAAAATTATAATATTGTTTATTTTTGACGAGTCAGTAGGGATCGGGTTGCATAACGTGGGGCAATAATATCCAATACCCAAACCAATTTAACATGATTTACGAATAGTTGTCGACTACTTGTAGTAAATTATGGAATCAATCTGGTGTAAATTGATTATTGCGTACATTAGATAATAATTAGCTTTAAAAAAATTTCCGAGTCAATATTTGTGCTCATGTTATACATTACGAATTGTAATTGACAAAATCATTACTCCAATACCTTATAAATATTTTCATTCGTATCTTAAAATTATATGAATAGTAGATATACTTGTTACTTGGTAACGATTTCGGAGTAGAATTTTTAATTGCTTGTAGATTTACAATATAACCTGCAGGTTAAATACGTTAACTGGTTATATTAATTAATATGCTAACCGGAAAGTGAGTCAACATTATATTTGATATGGATTCTTATTGCAAACCGCTGAAATCATTTTTTTTTTTCTTCTCAAATGACGACGAGTCGGTTCGTAATGAAACCATTGTAAAATAAATGGTGAATGGAATAGAGAAATGTAAGGTATAGAATATTTGAAAAGAAACGTTATGTGTCAAAAGATAAAATATGTAAACAATGTGGAAGATAAAAATAAATAAACGATTGAAAGATTTATATCGTAAACACTTGAAGACCCGTCATGACTAATTTTAAGTAACCTTCCGACATGCATATTAAAGTATGTATACAAGTACAGGTGAAATACTCACACAGAAAGTCGAAATCCGTTCCACTTGTACGCCCAATGCGCTGAGGATTTTACTCTCATATCAATTTATCACAAGTATTAGAGATAGCTGTGTAAAGCAGGTACGAATGTTTTTATTTCTCGCACTGGTCATATAGCTGGTACTAATGAGGAGAGATAATTAGTCAAATTTTTATATAACGTTACAGCACGACCTATGGGCAATTATTTCATCGATGCATCAGCGATAAATTCTGGTGAATCACAATGGCGTTTAGGAAACCGTAACGCGCATACGCACAAGTAAAGGTACAACTTACTCTCGTTTTCGCAGTCTGACACGTGGCTTTCGGTTGAGGAAATCGATCAGCAGCAGCAGGTGCTCAATATTCACTCTGTCTTCTGGGCGGGTGATTACCTACCTCGTGTTCGAATGTAAGAGAATAAACCATTTTAAAGTGCTGATATATACAGCGCTTTTTTTGCGTTTCACTCGTTGCATAGAAACCCTATAAACGGTGCTGTTTGCTGACACGGAACATTGAAAATCGGCTCACTCTTCGGATACTCACTACACGTTACAGGTAAGACACAGCTGAAATTACATATGGCAATTCACAACACGTCGTTATTATACACCTAGTAAGTCTGAAATTACCAAAATATTATACGCAATGTATATTTGGTACCTTACATATAGCTATTACAGCCAGATATGCACAATCAATGGTTATCAGCTAATAGCTTACAGATGCGGTGAAAAAGTGATGCAACTTTGTAGATTAGATGCACCAATGACGCTGCTTTTGTATCATGTTTCAACAATATGAGTATTTCATTAATTCACCTCCTCACGGCAACGTGTTTGTTGTACAAGTTATGCGCCTGTCGGTTAGCAGCCCGAGATACGTGAGATTGTGTGTATTGTCAACCTGCGCAGCCAACAGTCACGTGCTGGTGACGGTCACTTCTTTGTCCCCGACAAAAAACAAGCAGCCGTAAGAATAATCGAACACTATATGAGAAGAACCAAGTCCAATAATACACAGGGACCAATTATATACGTAATGTTGAATTTCATATTGAATACATGGGTACATAAAACGATGAAAGCTTGTGCCTAAAAACAGGAATCGTTTCGATTGAATTTAGAATAAAAAATGAACCATTCGTTTGTTTCATACAAAACCTTAAAACTGGATTTCCTTTCATTTTCGATACATACGTATAAACACAAATTGAAGAGATATAATGTTTCAAGTGTCGCGTTTAATTCTTTCTCAATTTTTATAACGCTACATAGTATAGATTTGTGGGACGGAAAGAATCGACCATTTGCCCAAATATATTCCTTCCTTCCTTCCAGTTGCAACTTCGTCATGTGTGTCGTTGTGAGGTGTGACGTCACAACATGGCGGTTCGAGGAATTCGTAGTGCGGCGTGGCGCGTCAACGGTGCGACAGTCTGACAGCACCGCCGAATGCGAGGTAAGTTTTCATTGCAGTTTGAATTTTATTTCACATCGTGAAAGATCGACGTCCGTTTACCGTCGTGTGATAACTCCGTCCGATGGGACGATGTACCTGTAGCTCTGGTAATTAATAGTTACAATTATACGAACAGGCGTGATCCTAGGCTTAATTTATTCCAATGGACGCACGTAGGTATTTCGTCGTGTTAACCTTTAGAGAGCCGACATTTTTCCCCTGAAATTCGACATTTTTTATAGGTATGATTTATGTATTTAAATAGTCAACGCGTCCGGTGGAGTTTCCGAGTTATCTGCTGACTCAATGCGCCAGGCTGGTCCTCTAAATGTTAAACTGTGGCAAGTTTAGAGATAAAAACGGTCCATTGATCACGGATTACGTGCAAAGCTCAGTGTGCGGTAAGCTGTAGCAAACCGGAAGTTAAAATTATTGTGTTTCATTTATACTTGCATCTGTGGTGGTCCCATCTTGCACGTCGTAAGGCCGTCAGTGTGAATAAGAATTAGACGTAATGTCAGAGTATTCATTACCATATCCTTCGTCGCAAATTGGCTGGTGAAAACCTGTAGACATTAAAGGAGGTATAGTACTTCCTGTTTGTCGATTTCGTATTTATCGTTTTCTCCAGTTTGTATTATATACACTTGAGCTTGTTATATTATCTTGCGCTGAATCGTGAAACGAGTCGTCTACGTTTTACCCGAACCGTCTATCCATAAACAATATCCTTTCACTATTTTATCGTCCGTGAAAAGCGAATGTAATTGTTGTAAATCGTTAAGAAGGTTGGTGAGGAAACTTAAAATGTAGTCACGGGACTCAAGTTTTTACACAATATTGATTGATATCAATTACGTTACTACGAAAAACTTCAGACGGATGGTCTGCGTAAATTCCGAATAATTAATAGTTGAAGTTTTACTTCTTATACACGGGCGCTTATGGCGGCGAAATGCCGCTTACCGTCAAAATCACAGATAAAAAAATGTAGGCATGTCAATGAAAAACTATCCAAATGGCAAATGTTACTGTTAAGAAGATGTTCGTAAATTATAAAGATCATTGTCTGTAACCAATTCAATGCGGTTCGTTTAGCGAAAAGCGAATGGATGACAAACGACGCGTATTACATTAGTAATTTGTCGTAAACCTTTACTTTTTTTTTTTTATTTTTTACTTTATTAGTCGAGAACGACGTTGAGAACCGTCGGTAGGGCCCGTGTATAAGCATAGTCTTGCCCCTCTCACCGTCTGCCCCTGAGAAGCGCTCACTAACCACCTTAAAAATGAAAGAGAATCACGAAACTCCCAGCACAGGCTGACAAATAAGTATGCAAGCCCAGAAACTTACAAGCGTTCGAAGGTGTAAATATAGCAAACCTTACCAGCTCCCCTGCATGCAGCAGCCCCTGGAAATCTCTGAGTACGTACTTACTCGAATGCCGAATATATGTACCTTGCTCAAATTTGTTGTACCTATAATTCGCGTATTTGGTGGCAATTACCATTTGGTCATAGTACAGGTTATACCTCGAGGTATAGCTTGTAGTTTCGCAATAGCAAGGTGGGCGCGATGACTCAGGCAAGCACTTGGTTACCGTTCACTATTTCTCTCTCTCTCTCCCACTCATTTTCGGTTCTATGGTTCTACCATGCTGCTCGCTCGTTTTTCCTCTTAGATACGTCCGATACGTCTGCATACGTCCGGCGGCAGCATCAGCAGTAGCAGCTACATCGGTAGCATCAGTCCGGCTGGCCAGCCACCTCGGTACATTATATTTATTTCTTTCGTAATTTTTCATAGCGATCCGCTGTGACGACAGCGCCGATTCGTCACGGCATGCGGCAGTCGAACTTTGAGATAATAATTGAAGCCGAATAGCGAAGTGTTGCAGTACAGTGTTCGCTTTTCCATGCATCTATATTCTATGCGCACACGAGTCGTGGTGTTATTTAATTGTATTCCCGACTGGTTCAATTCTGACTTCTTATTGCGTGCCTTCAGCCTTGTGTCGTATGACTTATTGTTAAATTGATATTTCATGCACGCGGAATAACTGCGTCTGAACGTAAAATAAGACCTTGGATAAAGTGAAGTGCCGGAACGATTGCGAAGTGAGCCCGTCGTGAAATACGTTGTTTCTTGAAAACCTGGAAGTTCGTACTCACCGTATGAAAATCCCTCGTTTACAAATTGGCGCAATTGAGGTTATTGATACTTAAAATTATCTCTCACGAGTAAATGGAACATACATGTATACAACAGAGTTTATCGTTATCGAGGATATCAAAATCTTTAGTGTATAGTATATATTGCGTATTTTCAAAACGAACAGGTGCTAGAAACGGTCATCTAGACACAACAGAATCAAACACAGTTGTAGTTCATAATCTGACGAATCACGTCTCACGATTAATTGGAACGTACATGTGTGTTATAGAATTTATCGTTATCGAGGACGTCAAAATCTTGAGTTTGTACGTTTTTTATGATCAAATTGAAAACGAGATACAATCGGTCACACAGGTGGAGAACGAGACGTATTATATACGAACAGCCTTACACGTGAAGTTGCGTACAATAGAGAAACAAAATTTAAAGCACTTTTGACGCGGCTGAGAAGAAGAAAAAAGAAACGAATACTCAGTGAGTAGCTAATCTCTCGGTCTTGCTGCAGGGTTTCAAATCTACTCACCTATCGTGTCGTGTAAAAATATTTTACGCTACAATCATGCAATAATTGTGTACCTACGTTGATGAAACAAAACCATTAGATAATGATCTTTCATCTTTAGCGAGTATCTGAGTCAAATATATCGTAAAACATGACAAGTTCTCACACGCCTGTGTATACATATTAGGTATACGTAACTGCGAATGCAGAAAATGAACGGCCCGTAAACTCTAGCTTAAACCATCAAGAGGTGTAATTTTTATCTCGTTATTTCAGCTGTGTATAATTAAACATTGAATGCACTTAGATAGTGAAACGACTCAGCAAATATTTGTCTGTGTCCTATATTAAAGCCTGAATTGTTTCACGATCACCTCACGCACCATAAGTTTTGTGCTCATCAACAACAACTTGTGTATAATAGGGTCTAAGGCAGACCTATCATAGAAAACCGTGTATTAATTTCTACTCAGAACGGAAATCGAAGCCTCGAATTAATAGTCGTGGATAAGATAATCGGAAGGAAAATAATATAATACTTGGCATGGGATCTTCACTCTGCAACACGCATGTATCTACTCCGTCCGTTACTAATTCCTTTTCCAATATTAAGCGAAAACCCTGTACTATGTGCAAATGATATAGTCACGTGTAACCAAACGGACCCACGATTCGACGTTATGCGGATAAAGAGCATGCTGACCGTGAGAAATGATTGAAAGACAAAATGCAATGTTGTAAAAACGGAAGTACGATGAGTGTGTGGTGCGATTTGCACAAACCAAGCATGATACATACCGCAAGTATAGGTATGTGGGTATTATGGCTGAAAGCTTACAGTTGTCGTTCTGCTTTTGTTTCATTAACTGCATATGTGGGTATAAAACGTTTGTACTTTATTATATTTACCGTATACTTATACAGCATTGAAGTACCTATCGATTGCGAAACTTGCCTGCTGGTGTGATGCTATTTTTCATGCATACACTGCAGACTGTAATACAAGTAATGTTACACCAAAGTACGTACACATATAACTATATGTCCTATGCATGCGCGTAATTATCACACCTAACCGATGCGAATGTGTTATTTGATACGCGTCTGCTCTCAGATCTGTCAGCTGACAATGATACATGTTTTTTCTTCAAAATATTGTTTTCCAATGATCCTATAATTTACTCCGTTCTTGTATCTGCGCATAAAAAATGTGACCCTGAGCCCTGCTGCTAGCTCCTGCCTGCATTACACTTTGTTTGTGTGGATATGTTTGCTTTTTATTTCGAAAATGTGAAATTTAAATACCGTGTGAAAACAACGTCCAATGATTTATGTCGTTAAGATGATGGCGTAGTCCGTCACTAATGAAAAAGAACCTGTTCATTGGCAAATGACGCTGCAATTATTAAAACCAATCATAAGTTTCTGTTATTCCTATCCAGCGATTTATAATCAACGACACTATGACTTGTAAAAACTAATCTTGTTTGGATATCTTGTTCGTATCTGCAACGTTTTATGGAAATCAAGACAAGGACAATTTTTAACCAATCTGAGAAAAAAAAAATACTTGAAAGACCCAATTTTGAGTGGAATCAGATTGAATGACGTCGAGAAAGAGATTTATCGCCCAATAAAATAAAAAATTGGACGTACTAAACTTTTTACACGGTGATTATTAATTAATCTTAATGACTTGTGAATGAGAACGATCGAGACACATTCAGCAACGATAGCAAGAGTGCCCGTGTCCAAAATAAGATAATGCTGATATATGTATATCGGTATAGAGAGTACAAATCTTCGCCCGGATTATACGATACTGATTCGATAATTTTACCGGTTGATCACAAAATCGGTTCTAATTGAATTACAGTCTCGCAACATCCGCGTTGATATTCACCACTCGTTCTCTTCATTTGCGTCTGTACAGGTATGTACTAGACAAATACCTAGTTTTGATCGACTCTTCGCGTGTACCGTGAAATGAAATATCAATTTTGCTATCTTTTTACCATCCGTGCTTTACTAATACTTATTACGACTCAATATTCTCGTGTGTGATTCTGTTTTTCTCTTGATTTAATCCTTTGTGTGATCTTTCAAATCTTGCCTAATATTACATATCTCTACTGTCTCAGACGTCCACCACAATATGCATACACGTCTGATTAACATTTAAAAATATTGTGACACTGTTGTGTACCGTCTCTGTGGACTTTGCGATTTAAGTATTTTGACGGTAAATCTAATCACTTGTGTGGATCACATACCCTAACTGCAATTGAATATGGTTCTGTATTACTGATCGTGGCGTAGTGTAATTGTTCATCCTCAAATCGAATCTACGCATTGTCTACATCGAATTATTGCATGCTTTATACGTACTCACCATACTCCGGCCTGCTCTTTCATCTCCTCTTCGGGAAACAGCGTGCAATCGGATTGCGGCTCTTGTTTCAACCGCGCGGAGTTGGGACTACTTAGGTGTATACATATTTATATATATATACACTTCGTAATAACCGTTACTTTGTGAACTGCATAATGCAGAATTTTCCGCAGTTCGTTTCGCACCGCTCTAAAGATTAGTCGGGTTCTATCCGAGGATCGTGCTGCGCGTGGTACAGTAAATAACAATTTTTCCATATTATACGTGAGTACGAGAAGTTTGGTACGTATATTCAGTGTCAAAAAGCCGACGAGTAGGTCGAGGCACCGCGGTTCGAACGTAGCGGTAAAACGACAAATAAATGATTGCACCCAAATAGTCTATTAATGCTGCAATCATTATTACTGAAGATGTGTCATTTTTATAAGTACTATTTTCAAGTAACCGCCTGAACTTATTCGACGATGACTACGGTTAAAGGATACCTACAACGATAAAAATAATATGTGTAGACACGAGTAATAATCGTCCATCGACCAATAACGAACATTTTCATTTGTACTTACACGTATAATCATTTCATTCGCGGTTTCGAATGAAAAGTATCGGGTATTTGGTCGATGATAGTAAATATTTATCGTCTCAAATCTCTCATACATTTTTCACGGATTAATCATACTACCTCTAAAATGTAACGAAAATTAGAGATATATGACAATTTTTTCTGCTCGTGAATTGCTAAATGTTCAACGTATCAATAATGCCACGGAAAACTAAGCGCTGTTCTTTCTCGTTACAGTTTTAAATCATTAGAAGACTCATGGGTTCTCCGGAGATGGCAGAATATTGCGAATACATGTGGAGCCCAACTCGGGTCCACACGAATCTCGCTCTGGCACGCAGCCTGTACTACGATCGCAACCGACTCGACCCTAAGGATAAGAAACTGGCCGTGAAGACGGTCAGGGCAATCCTCAAAGATACGCCAAATATCGGTAAGCCCGTAACCTAAAATAATTTTAAAAAACTCAGTTCATTACGTCCCTTTTTTGGAATAGAAACAAACCAATGGCACGTTACATCCAAGTTTCTTTATTTCATAATATTTGTGTAATTTTGACTCCGTATAACAGACTCTGCACTTTCATTGGTGTTGCTGGATCATATAAATTAAATATATAAAAAAAAAGCTTTGCTGTACTTACCGTTTTCGCATATAGGATACTTATTATATAATATTAAGTAAATTTAACTGCACTGTTTCGGTATATGTTAAGTATTGTGGAATATTTACTCACGTGTCGTGATACGTATGTATGAGCTTATGGCAAATAACAATCTTGTGTGGGTAAAAGGTACGATATGCTTGTTTGTAGGAACTGAAAACAGGATTTTGCTACGAATTTTAACGGATTACAATTCTACCAAAAACTTTATTTTATGTAAAGGATTTTTTTCAAATTAGTATCATCGTTGTTCAGTTCTCTCCGTGGGTTACATAGGCTTTAACATGCTGGGAGAACTTATGATAAGACGGATAAATATACAATATATAGGTGTAAAAAAACAGCGGTTCTGCTTTGTGACTGAACTCAGGCCTTATCTTTATTAGCATCGTTGTAAACACTGCGTACACTATAACTTGTATATCCTTATTAATTGCACCAAAAGAATCGCAAAGTTGAGACGAAATTTTAGACACCTATATATAATTCAAAACGCAAACCACACTGTATAGAAGTATGCATACGTCGTACAATTGACGATACATTTTGAACTCTGCAATTTGTCTACGCTAAATAAACACACTTAATGACGAAGGTACAGTGAACAACAGGTAGAAGTATCGTAAATTTCTCCGTGTTCTCGTTGTTTCGAAATTTACTTGCAGGCATGCGCACTAGTTTCTCGCAATCTACAAGACTCGAGAATAATTATGCGTTTTACGTTTATACACCTGTTTGACAACGATATTGTTACAAGAAACTGCAACTCGGACAATGTGTCAGATACAAAATTCAACTCGCATGTATTGCAAGTCAATGTTAAGTTCATAGTTATATCAACTGGAAGTTGTGAGAAAATTTTCAACAGTGAAAAGCCCGGCTAATTGCAAGACGCAATCATTAACTTGTGTATCGTAATTCTCCATGTATTATTTTCCAGATCTCAAACAATGCACCGATGAATACATAACGAGATTTCTACATGCCAGAAAATACCGAACAGAACAGGCTGCTGCACTGATAGTCGCTTATCAGAATCAGGTAGCCCATCGACAGGATATTTTTGGAAATTTGACCGCCCGAGACCCTGCCTTGCAGCGAGCTCTTCGGGCAGGTATACCTGGCGTCCTTCCTGCCCGAGACAGGTATAAAACCTAAATAAACATTACCCTGCACACAGTGAATGTCTACCGTATTTCAGTGCTGTTACAGGCAGATGGTGAATACCGAATATTTGCATCGTATGGTATTTTCTATGTGAACGATTCACTATTTTTTTTTGCAATTTTATACGTCGCTGAGGATTAAATTTCAAAACACCGAAAAATATTCAGGATTTGGTTGGAGGAAAGAGGTAGAGTATGAAATATATGTCAGGCTGAAACCAGCGGCCACGCGCAACGTGCGACTGAGCACCACTGCCGCTGTAGCGGCGGCCCGTTGGTCGTCCAGTGAAGACTCTTTTCAGGCACACAATAGATATTTTCGAAGAAAATACATATGAATTCGAATACTTTTGAGAATATCGAATGTTCGGCTGAGAAGACAGTTCCGTTACCGAATACTAGGAACCATTGGTCTGTGAAACTCCAGGACTTTCTGGTTAGATAGCAACAAATTGTTGCAGCAGATCCTGGCACGTCTTTGTTGACTAATATGATTTTATCTATATCTTACTAAATTTACGGTAATACTAATCAGGAAAAAATCGGATGATCGTTTGGAAGAGACTTTATTTGCGAGGGTTGAAAAATCGCGAAACTTGATTTTACAGCACGCGACCTGTTGAGTGATGTAGAAAATACCGGCACATTCCCAAAAATTTTAAATGACTTACTTGACTTTTTTTTCGATCATACTAACTAGTAAAAGTCGAATTAATGCTTGGGCGGGGGTTTGGAAGCTTGAAAAAATCAAGTTTCGCGACTTTTCAAAACCCCCAAATCCCCATCCAAACGATGATTCAACTTTTTTTCTTATTAGTATTACCAAAAATCAAATAAAATCAAGAAAAAGTCACGCAAATTGACACAGAGGTGTCAGGATCTGATGCAGTAATTTACTGCTGTCTGATAGGAGGTCCTAAAGTTTCACAGGATAATGGCTGCTAATATTCAGTAATGGAACTGCCTTGTTAGACGAATATATTCAATATTCTCAAATGTAATCGAATTCCAATTTCTTTCCTCTGTAAATATCTATTTTGCGCTTGAGAGAGCCTTCGTGCTGCACGAGCAGTGACCTGCCGCTAGAGCAGCAGTGGTGCTCAGTCGCGTATCGCGCGTGGTCGTTAGTTTCAGTCTGATGAAATATATGACATACTTTCGTCCACCGTACGATATTTAATATAAACTGGGAAACAAAATTTTTCCAAATTTTGAGTTATTAGTACTTGAAGCCGGAGTATCACGGTCAGGTAATAATAATAATAATAATAATCATTGTGGATGAGAAACCGCGTACTATGTGTGCAGTCTGTATCACATTTTTATCTATTCTCGTGGGCATATTTGCACATGAGAGGTAAATATTTACCGATAACGCGAATCACAATCGGTATTGTGTGCTAACGTAACTTTCTTGTGAGCTTTGAACACATGAAATTTAAGGAAGGGACGATGTGTGCTGGTGATTCTTGCTTCCCAATGGGATCCCATTGCCGTTCCGGCTCTTGCAGTGCAGCGAGCGATCTTTCTCGTCCTTGAAATTCTCATACAAGATCCTCGGAATCAGGTTAGTCCAGTTCTACTTATATCAGGGGCTTCAGATGAAACTCTTTTTACAATTACTGCGCGTTTGAATTAACGGATATAATATTTTCGGGGTACTTGGAATCATTTTACAAGGCAGGTAGTATTTTTCGAAAACCACGACAGAGTAATGCCAATATTGTAAAAAAATTTACGTGAATTTCCGAGAAAATTTCTATTCCAAGAATTTATAGGGATAAATTATTGGAGAATTTTTTCATTGATATCACACATGCTCAGTACCGAAATGCTGAATATCAATTGATGCTATATCAAACCTAACGTTGTACAAATATTTTCCCCATCGCTCTTTTTATCCCGTATGAGACGATGATCAGTTTTTTTTTTTTAATACTTCTTTACTTTTTCAATCAATTTTGAGCATTCGTAACTGATATTAAAGGCAGTGTGAACAATAAAATATACGGGCACTGTGATTTTGAACGTTACATTATGTTGGAACTTTGGAGGTAACATATTTCGTTTTTTTCTGTTCCATCAGGAAATTATAGGCCCTGTTCAACTGAGTAATCGAAACGGAGATATTTCTGTTTCGGAAAATAGCTTTCTCGTTTTGTATGTATATGTAATCATCAAGACGTAATAAATAATTTTATCAAACAGCACTGCGGATTCGTGGCTGTAGTGGATTGGGGTGGATTCTCTTTGCGTCAAGGTGGAGCACTAGGAGCTGCTGCTCTCCGCAATCTGATATCAGCTTTGCGAGGCAGATTTCCAGCTCGATTCAAGGCTATTCATTTCCTCTCAGCGCCACTCTGTGTCCAGGCAACTTTGGCCATTGTGAAACCGTTCCTTGATGAGAAAACGCGAAATAAGGTAAATTTTAAACGTTTAGGACAGCCATTTTATAGTATATAATTGTTTCATGCATAAATTGAACTTTGACATAAGTGAGACTTCCAGCCACCATCATAACATGCCTTGTTTACAGATTTATCTGCATGGAAACAACCTCAGCACTCTCCACGAACACCTTCCAACTGACATTCTGCCTGCTGAGCTGGGGGGTACAGGCCCTGCATTCAACCCTGGACTGTGGGCTGAGCCAGTTATTCATTCAGCGATGAAGGAGGCAGAAGTAGCTGCAACTCTTGCCCAAAAGGAGAGGGAGTCGCGAGCTAGGGATTTGGTGGAACTTATGCAGGCAAAAGGGCATAGCAAGGACGAGACAAGGACAAGAGGTACAGCCACCGAGTTGGTGGAAATTTCAAGTTCGAAACAGTCTGCAAGGATGGATAAAAAGAGTGGAGTTGAGTCGTCGTCAACGGATTGTATGCAACAAGTTCAAGCACAGCTGCACGAATGCCCGAACAACGATGTGATTAGCGTTAAAGCAAAAGAATTACCCACAAATAACTCGGCAAGCGAGTACAGTAAAATCGGGGTCGAGCCTCATGAAAGTGACCAAAACCGTCCAATAAACGTCGTTCGTGACGAAGATCAGATCGTCGAAATCGATGATGAGCCGATAAACGAAGAAGGGAAAAAAGATAACGAGCTAGAGCAATTATCCAGCGTCGATGTCGAAGTAAAGAAATATCGGGAATGTGACAACACAGAGGACGAAATTTCGCATAATATAGAAAAATGTATTAGGAGCGAATCTAATGGCCTTCCAGACGATATTGAGTCCTTGGAAATTCTTTCGGAAACAAACAGCAGCAATGACTTTGAGATGGTGCCAAGCCGACCAGATAGTGAGAACAGCAAGGATAGTTATAGTTTCGACCTTGATCTTCATGTGGATAAAATTGTTGTACGTGACGGTGCCAAGAGTGCGACGTTATCTGAGGAAGCAACTCTTGTTACGTAGCTCTAAAGTGACGAAGTATACCCATGGTCACTTTTATTATTGAAATTTCTACTTCAAGAAATTTGCGGCATCAGAAATACGAAATCGGGTGTCTATTTGAAATGATAATCGATGAATCCCACAAACTATCATTATTTAAGAGTTCCTATATAAATTTGTCTTTTATCACTCTGTGTTACTGCCGACCTCGATAACCGAGTTCTGCTGACATTTCGACTAGGGGGTCATGGTAGTACCTGTGAGGATACTGGTGAAATTTCGAGTCAAATGAGTTATGCGATACCCAGAAATACCGTATAGTTCTGAGCATAAGCCGATGCCGCATATGAAATGCCCCCCAATTCTAAGACAGTATTTCAGGGTATTTTTCTTAGTTTCCCGTACATGAAATGGATCGCGTATAAGACGAGGACGATATTGGCAGCTGCCGTCAACAGCAAAAATCCTTCGCTTATATTCGAAACAATATGGTCATATGATTTGTCTAGTTTGATATGTCACGATTTTATACACGGTTGACTGCGTTTTGCTATAGTTGACCTAAAGACAGATGTCAGGGAAAATGATTTAATTTTTGAATTCTAACCAACTTAGAAATACCCATATTATTTATTTTAATATTTATTTCACCATGATTTGACTTACGCTGTTAAATTCAGGGCTCGAAATTACTCTGGCGATAATTATTATCATACTATCATGACTGCTTGTATACTAATTATTCATTATTACTGGTATAATTTACCTGTGTGGCTTAGTGTTTATGTTTTTGCGTGACAAAACGTTAACAAAGAATTTATTATCGTTCCTTTTTTGATATAATAAATAATTAACAAGGTAATTGTTTATTATCGCCGTAAGTATTTGCACAAGCTCCTCTTGTTGGTACATTGACTGATTGTTGGTTTTTTATTTAGCGACTACTTTGTCAATCTCACCACACACTATATAATTTACACATAAATACCAAATTCTAAAATTACATATCTTGCTGACAGGATGTGATTATTCGCAATGATTAGGCTTGCTCAAACTACAATAATATCACCAGCGTTGTTTGATGTGCAATACTCTTCACACATATTTTGTAATTTAATTTCATATTTCTTATTACGGTCTCAAATTTTGACTATATGGGAAGAAATGTTAAAAAATATTCCGATCTCTTAATGTATCTAAGTAGTCATGACGTGTTTCCTTGATGATGAAGTAAGACAAATTATGAACTGATGTACAATAGTTTCCTACCCCTTGGGAAGTTATATTGTAACGGGTTTCGGCTTAACGAGATGAGCACCCAGTGTGGAATGAAAAAAAAAACGACGTAATATCATTATCATCATGATATTCACCTGAGCTGTATTCTTGCAACATAATAATTCACATATAGGTGCAGTAACTTCACATGAAAATGTGAGGAACAAGAGGTATGCGACTAATCTAATCCGAATTTCTGAATCATTTCCTAAATAAATGGGAACCTTGTGCATTATGTCATGTTTTTAACGACGATATCGTTTCTGCGGTATATGATTATTGAGAATAAGTGATGGAAGTATTGTTTGTATTTCCAGTACAGGATACACTTAAAATAGTACTTAACATGTGCTTACTTTTTTCGACACCTGATATATAGATCTGTGATTCTAGTGCGAATGCTAATTCATATCTACAATAAGTTTATTGCAAACTACTTATAAAAAAAAAAAAAATTTTTATAGTCTACTGGTACAGAGACATTCTATTGGATCTAACTCTTACTGTGGATTTTCAATGCGTAAATTTTTTAGCTGTTATAATAATAATGTATTTTTGTGAAAGAAAATATAATATTTTGCACACTAATCAGGTTTAGACGTCTCACATCTCTATACTATTTCTTGATCAAATTTTTCATCACTGTTACATTTGCCCTTCATGCGCAAAAACCGAGAGCTAAGCAGCATGTGTCTGGAATTGCTATTTAATAAATAGGATAGCCTGAAGATAACTGGTTGACGTTCCCGGTTTTGCACTGGAAACTGTCAATGTGTATTGATCAATAATGCTGATTGCGAGTCTTCTGTCATTCTTTAGAGAAGTGCCCACTCTCACGCTTCTCATATCCGGTATTGTCTCGTATCTCAAATATCTCCAAAGTAGTAGCGTCCTCTAAGAGGAAACAGGTTTTGGACATAATTTTCGAGATGCTTGTAGTGTAAGTATACATCCCGCAGAGTGTGGGTCGACAATCGATATGCGCTATTGTGCGGTTGTCATCCAGTTACGTCAAAAATTACATCCAGAAACCCATTCCACATCAGGAAGCGCTGCAAAATCGGGGACACGAAAAACGCGAGCGTGACCTCACTCAGACATATCTCGTTAAAGATATCCCTTATCAGTCAACATACCATGGGACCGTGCCGGCATCGCAGAATGCATGCTAACCGGCCATTCTCATAAATGTAGGTAACCTGCTAACCAGTATGAAGGGTAGAGGTAAGGAGGGTAAGGACGACTATCGCCGTGTATAGAAAATGTCCGTAAAGTAGAGAACGAATGAGATGGCGTTGCTGTTCAGGTTGAACCCTTGTTCCTTATCAGTGTCATTCTGGTGGAACTATTATTTGCTGCTTCGTCGCGAACACTTTTCCAATTAAAATCCCATATGATATTGTCCTTCTAACCTATACCCACCATACTATCAAGGAATAGTGACGTAACTCGCAACGTAAAATGGCCGCCACCGCTGATTCCGCTCACCCCTCCTAGCATCAGCGTTGTAACGTAAGCTCAGCCCCCCCCCTCCAGCCCTCCTAAGTCGACCCGACATCAGTGTCGCGAAACCAGCCGACGATTCAGTTGACGTCTGCTATTTCTGACGTGTTGCAACTTCCGAGTTTAGGTCTGCTCAAAATTGAACTGCGTCTGTTTGTCCACGTGCTGTTGTGTTAAGGTGAGTTTGTGACGATAATCGTTTGGTAAACAAACCAGTTTCTTCTATAAAATACGTATGACAGGCCTTTAACACGCTTCAAGTCGGCTAGCTTGCTAATATGTAAGTAAACGTCCCCGTTACGCGAGCCTAGAGTAACTCGTATCGGTCACATTAACGTACCGCACCATTTTCTAGCGTAAGCATAAAATCTTATCACGATATGCTTACGTTGCATATTTTAAGTAGATTCTTTTTTTGTTGACGTCAGTGGTCTTCCATAATAAAATGATGGATGTAGCTGTACTCTTGGTACGCGGTTATAACACCGTAAGAAAATGATAAATATGTTTGTTTATACCCCGTATCCATCGACTCCCCTCCCTCCGTTACTATACGCTTAGACCGCTCAAAGAGTTTCCGCTTATTTACCCGACGATTGAGGCTAATTATAAACTTAATGTTTCCAACACGTTTTCGGCCGAAGCGAACGCTGTAGTCGCAGAAATCACATTTGATAATGAAATGAACAATGCGATTTCCTAATCGGTTCATAGATTCTTACTCCTCGGCTTGATATGACCGATCCATTCGTTTTGTAGCTACAACATTGTAGTGTATGATTTTATAATTGATGTTTGTCACCCAAAGTGATTCTCGAAGTACTGTTATATTATTTTTACTGCTACCATAGACATCAGACCTCTTATATATGGAAATAGACCGGCTAGTGATCAATAGTGTATCTCAATATAATACTTCTATATGTTTCCTGGGAGGGTTGCCGTCGAAAATAATACGTCGTAAAGTAATTATTTCAGTTACTTAGAAGTAACCGTACATGCATTCCGAGTTTCACGTTCACAGAAGGCCGTAATGCAAGGCCTAAGGTCCCACACTACATTTTTTTTTGGGAAAAAATACATGATATGATAAAAATACACGCTTATGCTTTATTACCCGCTCGTGCAACACAGTATAGCTAAACGAATTAAAATTGAAGAGTCGTGATTGTGGAGTATAGGTATACATATGTATACAACTTTCGTGAATTACCAATGTCGCACAAACTGCACGAGAACTGGATAACTCGTGTATCTACACAGCTATTGAAACTTTTACTCAAACGAGCGCAAGAAAAATACAATTTATATGCGTTACGAATAATCAAATTCCTAATCATGATAAGCTATTTATACTACTTTTAAACGTCCGCAATTTCGTGTGTAAGAATAATGTTGATGTATAGATGTATTTCAAACCGAAAATTTCTTCATAATTATTCGAAGCATTTATTTAGTTTGTTAATAACATGTCGATTAATCAAAACCGTTTCCATATATTATTGTAATTGCGAAATCTGCATAAAACTCACCAAGATACTGCAATTATGCAGTAACTTAAATATTCATGTGTTAAAAATCAGGGAGTTCGATTAAAGCAAGTTTACGATTGTTTCTTATCAAAAAATGTCCTTGCTCTATAATCTATCAACCAATTGTCGAATCTCAAGGTGACATTTCAGTAGTAGAGAAAACGTTTAGAATCTTCTGCAGAGTCTTACGGAACTACAATTATTATTGCATTAGTGTATTTTTTTATTGTCTCCGATGAAATGGCCAATACTTCGAGGTGCAGACATAAGCCTGACAATAGAATCCTTGATAGAATCTGCATTCAATTCTGTTTAAAACTTTCAAATATTACAGTTGTATGCAACGTGGCGAGTTGCCGCGCTTTCACTCTCCTTTTTTCTTGTTGTATACAGCTACATTATATGCAGGTATCTCTTCTCGTTTTCAATTACATTGTCGTATGTAATTCGCTTATTATTATTTGTCCCAGGTTTAGTTTTACTCTGTCGAGCAGCATCAGAACGTTTATACTTGTCTGTAAAATGCTTTTTAATTATTCTTCTATTGTGTGATTGAAAATATTGTTAAAAGGTTTTCAATTCAATGATTAGTCCCTAAGAATTGTCAGCGTGAGGGGAAGGTTGACTTTATTTATTATGGTTTCTTATCAGTACAACATAAATGCAAGAATCATTTCAACCACGTAGCAATTTGTCACGGCCCGCAGTAGTATAGAAAGCAATTGTTGTAAATGTAGTTCATTCCATTGCTTTAATCGATCAATTCCAATACAGCATTGATTTTCACCGAATTCGGCATACTTAAATATAACGTGAGAGTTACTGCATGTTTACTATCATACATCGAACAAAAATAAATCTTTGTTATTCGTTGTTCACGTATAAACTGAACAGATTTTACTATCCATGATCATTTCCTGCGCTCGTCAACTGGAGCGTTGTAAAACCTATTATGACTAGTGGTAGGTTGTCGATTTACTTTTTTTTTTTACCCAGTCGCTTCACAATATCCGAGGAATTGCCGCTGAGTATTGGTTGTACTACTTATACCCTAAGTAATCATAGGTACGAATGTTTTTACCTCCGATCCGCAGGGACACCGCAATGACTATTCCAATTTCCAGATCCCTTCTCCGTCTGTCGATTTTATAGCTTCTTTGTCGCAGCCAGTGGTTTTATCCACTTACTTTTTTTCTCGTATTCATTTTTTTCTCACTACGAAATGGGTTCATTGATCGTATAGCGTCCTATTCGAAACTCGAAAACTCGTGATATACTCTGCGACCCGATATAAACAAATCAATCAGAAATTTGCGGAGTTCAAGTCAATTCTAACAATCTTACCACTACCTCATCTCCGTAATTCTTTCGTCCTTACGATTTAAGAAAAAATAATTTTTTTACACGTACATTGATGCTTGATTCAGCCACTGTATAGATATAACTTCTTTATTTTTTTGCCTTGAATCGAGTATAAGTATAGGATTATTGATATCACTTGTCAAGATTACAACTCCCGGTACATTCAGGTATGATGCATTGATTCAGAGTGCATAATTCTGTCAGTATTATACTTATACGATAATAACCACTACCACCAGCACTATAGTGGTCAAATATTCACGGTTCGTGATGTTGACGACGTATTAACAATGTGGTTGTACTTAACAATACAATACAATTCACATGAACAGTAATGTTCATTAATGCCTCGGGCTCGGGGGTAACTTGTTTTCGATCCGAAACAAAATGCATTTTGTTTTGGACCGAAAACGAGTTAGCCGGAAGCACAATGCATTGATGAACATTACTGTAAATCACAAGTATAGTAAAAATTCTGCTCGCACGGTATGAAACTATGAATAGGCACTTATATTTTCATCAACCGAGCTCGACTGCGTTTGCAACTGTATAATATTTATATGTACGTATACGACTCTACGAAGCGTTTCACTTGCGTAATTTTAAACATGATATTATGTACGGTTGATTATATCGAGCGGTGGTAATTATTTCATTATTCTCATGGCCGGTGAATGAAAACTCGGGTTGCGTGTATTTCGCAAACGATTCACCAGGGCGAATTACTGACCTGGGTCAATCTTCGTCCTCCCACTCTGTCCGCTACACCCTCGTAATCCGGCTTCGCGAACGTGTCTGAGTGTCGATCAATATGTCCTCGACCTCTTCCGGAGCGTCTGCACCAGAAGAAGGGAATAATAGGTCGTTTCGAAGTTCATGAATCTCAAAACATCTCAAACATGTATATTGTAAAGATGAAAGAACCTGCGCGCTTGTTTCCGTTGAAAAGTTCTAAGATTATATATGGGAGAGAGTTTGCACAAATAATCATCCCGCTTCCTTCGGCACAATTTAAATTGCGTGCAAGGCATCTGCAAGCACGACCGTTCCATTCAAAGGCATTGTCAGTCCCGGAAGTGCATGCTCTATGTGAATCGGGTCTTACGGCTGGTCCACAACAGGGTCGATGAATATTAAACGTGTAATCTAATATACCCATCGAAAGGAAACGTATAATGTATGAAAAATGTTCCAGCGAGCAATCGAATACATCAACTCGATCATCGGTTGTGTATATGGAAATTCAATTTCTTCAATATCACACACACGCATAAAACTAACGTATGTATCATGATATCGTTAATTTATTTCAAAGGACGCATATTCATCAGTTTAATGAATATCAGCGATAGATAAAATTGCTATAAACGATAATGGATATGTATCGTATGTATCTACCACATTTCGAAAAATCTACTCTTCCCACGGTCTATAAAATTCTTTACAGGTCCTTTGTTCCATCTTGTTACTGTTCAGTACAGTGTCTCCGGTCTCGGTTGGCTGCTGTTTGGTCAGTGTACACTTGTAGTACACTGTAAATGTATGCGTAGCGTTGATTGATTTTTTTTTTTTTTTTGTCGACATTTCTTGGTAAATCTGCAGCTTTTAGTCGAATAATTTTGCCGCGACATCCGCAATTTGAAATGCATTGGAAACTATATAACTTGCCTGAATCGAAGTTGCGCCATTAGCAAGCACATAAATTGGGACAACGTCATTCATTATTAATTTGTATATTCGAGCAGGTCAAGTGGTTACGAAAATTAAATATACAATTTACGTAAAATAAACTAAAACTTTTTTTTACCATGTTTTATCGTGCGCTTATTCGTGTTGAGTCGTCTTCTAATATAATTTCTTCAATCTTCCTTTCAACATTTAATCTGTATTTCTGAACGAAACTGAACGTAAACGTGTGGTGCTAAAAGTTGATCCCATCGTTAATTTTTACTCTGTTTATAAATGAATTTTCGGGGTTTGATGTTCTATCCCGACTGGCAATGCGATATATTTACAATTCAGTTCGATCTATCTCGAAAGTTCGTGAAATATTAACCTTGGAATCAGTCGTGCAGGATTCTCGTTTCGAAACCGCAAATCGTGATCAACGAAGCGATCCGGGCGCAATTTGATATTTGTGATAGTTTTATACAAGACGCACCGAGATCTAATAGAAAGTGCTCGAACCAATCACTTGTCCACAGTGGCCGAGTACTGTAGTTTACTGTGTCTCGTAGTGCGCGATTGTATAAAATAATTACGTTTTATTCTCACCGAAAAGCAATCCAACACGTCAACAAAAGCTTGTGGTCATTACACAAAACTTGGTCTTGCATACAAGTAGAAGCAAACCCCTTTTGCCCAGTCGCTATGTACAAAAAAGAACACCTGAAATCGCAATTTTTCGGTATCACTATTTTTTTTCTCTAATCGTTAGCGGGGTTCATGGTAGTCTGAATTCAGAATTTCGACCAGATTCCGCAGTAGCTTCAGCCGCCGTCTTGAATTTATGGTTCAACTGGGAACATATCAATCGTAGACAAAAAATTGATAGCACCTAACTTTTGGAGGATTCCAAAAATTTTCTACCAGTTCAGATGTGAACATTTTTAGTCAAAAGTTGAAATTAGGTAAGATATTTGACAAATACCAATTCCCCATTAAATTCAAAATAGCGGCCGAAGCTACTGCAAGATCCGGTAGAAAATCTGGATTTAGATCCCCCCCCCCCCCCCCCTTAAACGATTAGAAAAAGAAAATAGTGCAATCGAATAATTGCAATTTCAAATGTACACATCAACTGGACTACTAATTTGACGCTGGTATTTTTGATTCAAACAAAATGACGTTTGTCAGAAATTTTAGTTGTCAGTAATACCTGTCGTTGATACGAGGAGCTTTGCAAGTATCCAACGATTGTACGCATGTAAGACACCATAGTTTTATTTTCATTTAAAGCTTTCAATTTTAAAAATGATTCACAATTCTTTACTCCGCTCGTTTTACTCGAGATGAGGTTTTATAGATTCTATAGTTTCGAAATTTTTTCTACGTTTTACATGAAATTTGGTATAAATACAGTATAGATTCAGTAGGTTTTGATAATTGTATCGAATTTTAGCTGCATGTCTTCAATTTAGAACTCAGAAAGTGTAATTTGGACATAAATCATTTTAGCTCCTGCGAAAATCACGTATATATTAAAATAGAATGTATCCATTAATGTTGTATTATCGGCTTAGAAGTTATCGTATGAAAAGTGTTCAAACACGTCGTTCCAAGTGAAATGAGTACAGCTGATCAACAATTATGCACCATCCTTATAGAATCTATGTAAACTCTATCATCCGTATAATCGTTGAGCATTAGCGAATGTTCTCGCGTATCAGTAGACTGAGGGAAAGGAATTCTTGATTCAACAAAATAGATTTTGTTGGAGTCCATTCACTTCAATCTAGTAATTCTTTATTTGTTCCAAATACGATGCCTATAATTCAACGATTTAGATTTAGCTAGTTTGATAAAATGATCTAGTCAAGCGAATTCCTTGATTCAACGAAAGCCTTTCTTGTCGCGATCAAGTGAAGTATTGATTCGAGTAAACCTTTCGATGTATTTCCGAAATTGAGTCAACTAAATATCATTTTAATTGAAGTTTATGTATTTTTCCTTCAAGTCGAATATTGGTTGACTGTAAAAATTAGGTACTTCGAATAAAATAAGTTCATGAATCTAGCCAACAAAATATTTACATCAATTGAATGCCAGACTTCATCAATCTAACCGGAGATTGTTCGGCGTAACTGGTTTAATCGGTTACACTAACTTGTACACGAGGTAAAAGAAACACCACATGCTTTCAAACAAGTACAGAATATATTCATCATAAATATCAGTATGCTAATGCTATGAACGACCACTAGGTGGCGAACTTTCTCGCTACGGAAGTAGCTTCAGAGATACTTATAATACCAGGTACTCGCGCAGGAAATCACATATCGGTAATGTAAGAAAAATTTGTCGTCACACCTGTTACACCCGCAGTAAGCATAATGTCGAGTTTCGAATTATCGCAATTGATGTTAACTGTAGATAAACCAGTACTATTGACACATGTTCAATTTATACTGCTGCATATACAGCAACAAATTTTCGGGTTTTTATACGCCAATTGTCGTGTGAATCCCGCAAAATTTTGAGTCAACAAATTTATAAATAATATTATTCGATGAATATGTTTCTTGCGTTTGAATAACTCTTAATGTTCAGTGAATGTAAAAAATATTTGTTACAACAAATTTTAATACTTGTTTCAACCATTGAACTCTCTTAACTTAACAAAACATTGTATTGAAAGAAGCTCAATTTGTTTTGATGCCAAAATTTCATATTTTCGAAACAAAACTGTTACGGTGCGTTCTGTCTAATTTGTAGTCATTCCAATCACACATTTTCTTGTTACAAAATTCACGTTATGGCAAGGAATTCGCGCCATGTTATTCCGTTTGCCTCATTTGACTATAGAATTTAGTTGAATCAAACGAACCTCACTTGACTCTAATAATCCTTCGCCTCTATGTAGCAGCTATTGTAAGTTAACTTAGGGATGAAGCACGAAAGGGTGATCGCTCCCACCTCCCTAATTACGTAATAATTATCTGTGATCCGACTGACAATTACGCGACGAAAACAAAGTGAAGAAATTGAAAATCATTTGGTAATTAATCTATCGTCGAAAGTTAGCTAATTCGTTTCACGAATTCCCGCCGAGATCGTCTGCGCGAACCACAATGCAACCAACAATCGTCGTTCCGAAGTACAATTCTACTAGAATGATTTATATTTGATTCGCTGTGCGATCATACTGTACACGAATCCACGAATGGATCCTCTTGACTGATAATAATTCCAGTTGACGATATAAAATTAATTTTTTCACAGCGCATTCAGCATGAGCTGGACCAACAGAATGGCTCGTCACGGAAGTGAACGCTCGCTCCAGTCGCTGAGTTTAACTTCGGCCCGGAATTCTGGGCAATCTTCCGCCCCCGGCGTCCCGGATCCCCCGGGCGGTACCAGCGTGGTTGTGAAGTCGCCCTCGACGCCGGCGAACGCCGCCGTGTCTTCGACGCCCTTGCAGACGCCGTCCCCGACTTCGGGCGAAAATTCGCGCATCCCCCGGCCATCTCCGGCGCCCCTTCGACGCGCCGGGAGTTTACGCGTGCGCGGGGAACGTGCCCTGGCACACCAGCATCACAGGACCCCCGTGGGTTCAGCCGTCCACCACCTCCAAGGGAACACCAGGCACCCGCAGGAGTTCTTCCCCGCCATCACGGAGAATGGAGTCAGTTCGCCCCGGCACCGATCTCTCGTAAGTCTGATTAATCATTGATGTTGTGTCATCGGCGTTCCATCGAGAACGCACACTTTTTGTAACAAATACTTCGGGTATTGCAGGGTACATTCGCTACCAAAGGGTACCACATACATTCCGTTGTGGTTCTATTGCGCATACCTTTTCTCGAAGGTTCTATAATGTATCCGTTTTTATACTCATCCGTGAATAGCCGTCGACAATTTTTCTCGTCGCAAATATTCTTTGGATAATACACATCACGTTGCAATTTATTTTACGTTGTATAAACGGGAATGCATTTTCACACCACCTACATCTTCTTACGTATCCACCATTGCAGCTAAGATTACGCGGTGTTGAATAGTGTGATCAGTTACAAACGATCAACGATGTTTGTAAGATATCAACGAGACGAGGAATTGGAATCTTTCCTCCGACAAACAAACTGCACGTTCAACGTTTGATATTGTGTTAATATACACAGAGAGAAAAATGTAATACAGTGAAGTTTATTTCCTTGAAAGTTCCACTGACCGATCGTTATAATTGTTACCGGTACTATACACAGCCGACAGAGTTAACGACCGTTCGTAATTAACTTGCGTTAATTAACGCGGAGCCCAATTACTTACTGGCAAGGTATACATGTGTAATGCTTATGAAGTAGATGACTAACTATTCACTTGACAGAATACGTTATCAGTTGGAATATTTTTTTCTGGATTCACATTTCAAGTAAGCTTGTAGCAGGTTTTTTTTTAGCACCGTTGGTATATTCTGCATTAATCATTTGTTCATTAATTTAATTATTATTTTATAACTATCTGTCGGACGTTTTTCGTCTCTTTGTGATTAAAGTCATTGTCCAAGAAACGGCGGATTGCGGTCTAAATTTACGCCGAAAACGTTCGTGCTCGATCCAAATTGAGTAAAATTACACCGTGTACACACGCGCACACACGCGCACGCACACACGCACGCACGCACGCACGCACGCACGCACGCACGCACGCACGCACGCACACACACACACACACACACACACACACACACACACACACACACACACACACATATCAATCTTTATGTAGCTATAATCACTCGATCGAGGTATGACAGCCACTTGTAGCTCGTGGAGCAGGCACTTTCGTTTTAACAGGTAGTATAACAATAACAACGTTTCGAGACTCGCTGACTTAATAGTGAGTTATTTTGATGACAGTGAAACGATGCACTGCTATCTAGATCCTCATGTAAATTCGAGCTGTTTGAATTTCGAGCTAATACACGAGATCCCAGTAATTACGGTATGTGATTGATCACACGATAGCCTCATCGATTTGACTGAATGAACTTGAGCTTTTTAGCGAAGTAGCATTAACCGAAAACGATTTTAATGCTTCAAAATTTCTCCAGACGTGTTATACAAACAGCTTCACTTGGTAAAACCATCTAGTCTAGTGCCGTGAATGGCTGTATTAGCTAACGAACGAATATGAAGCTATAACGCATTCACGGTGTGTCCGTTTCTTCGTCCATGATGAAACGTGCAAACAGAATCTTTAACCGCTTAAGAGATCTGTACGGCAGTGAGTTATCAATGCAATCTGTTGATCCTACGACGGCCTTGTAAGGTTCAATAGACGCTCTCGGACGAACGAATGTTTCTTGTTTTGGTGTCACTCGTCTCTTTCACGAGATTTATGGACCTGCAAAGGGGATATTCGCGTGACTGTAATAAAGATTGATATATATATATATAGTTATATATATATATAGTTAACGAGTATAGATTTGTCATAAAAATGTTGAACTCTGTTGTATTGAAATTTATACATGAATTGATAAAAGTGAACTAACTACCAAGTATAAAAGATGGATAAAGAAGTTTGAGAAAAGTTTTAAAAACTTTGGAAGTATGGACAGCTTCGTATATCCTATAGACACATACGTATGCTATATTCCTTGGCGGTTGTGAGACTCAGCCCGGGAACTTCTGACCTCCGACACGAATCTCTGCTGCGTCGGCGCAATTTTCATCCCTTTGGCTTTACTGACCTATAAGCATACTGACGGTGTATTAACGTTACACTAATTTAGTATGCATGAAGTTATTACATACGTCCAAACGCGCATATTCCGTGGCACTTTTAAGTGAACCGTGTTTACCGTTCTACCATCTATGCAAGAAGGCACAGTCTTCATCGTGATTAAAAATCATCGTCGTCAAAAGAATTGCGCAGTTTCATTTTTAACGTTTAATACTTAAAGTGCGAATAATTATCTTGTATGTATCCATGGACGTTTTTGACGATAAATCGGGTCCTTGGAGGTGTGCTTCTGTAAGTGGACGTATAGTCAATCTTGCATTCGAATTAGAAATAAATGTTATCTTATACTTCATGCCATCTGTATCAATACTTTTGAAATCGCGTTGGAACTTGACGATTATTAACTTAATAAGGTCAATAAATTATTTATACAGTGGTCTGCATATGTGAACGAAACGTATTTAGTTTATATACATTGAAAATGAAATATAAAAATCTGTATTTTTGTGTACCATAATTTTTCGTCCCTAGATTTTGTTGCTTCTAGTCGAATATTCAGATTTCAAATATCTGCGGCGGTAATTTACTATCAAAATTTTATCTCCAATTGATTGCAATTCGATTTAACATTAACAATGCATAACTTGTTGAACACATCTAATGTTTGAATTTTTATGCAAACATTTCAACAATCTAATACTGTATACGCTTTCCGATCTAATTCTTTTAAATGGATTTAAATTCTGTCGATGCAGTTTGTCAAACGGAAAACGATGTCACTGACAATGAATCGACTCAAGCAACGTAAGGTACATTTTACGTTTATCATTTTTTCTAAACTCTTACAGGGTTCGTATATTCTGTTAAAAAATATGCATCACAAAACTGTGTTTCACGATGAAGTAATCATGCGATTTTCACGTATGTATCGTTACGTATGGTTTTTATCTAGCGCAGTATGAGGGACTGCTGATTCAATTAGCAGCTTCGTCTACACTCGAGTACAGCGGTAATGCAATTACTTTTTTATACGTTTAATGTACTCAGTGGTCATGAAAAAATAGGATGTCGAAGCGCATTCGTTTGGATTTCGTACGTCAAGTTGAAAACAGCGCGCTATATGTAAATCAGTATCTGTATTTAACTGTCATTTGTCTTCCTTTTTTTCCCCGCATAAAATTGTCAGTTCTTATATCCTTGCGGCATGTATGGAATCCGAGTTATTCTTTTCCTTCACTCTTCTTGCATAATTGCAGAGTTTGTCACTGACACCAGTGCGGCCGCGAAATAGCAACGCGGCCGCGAGCTTGGGGGCTGATGACAGCGATGCAGATAGCCTGAAAAGCTATGGGAGTGCTTGCAGCACCGCAAGCGCCTGCGATCATGCACTGTTTGCACTAAATGGTACGACTTGGTCTGGGAAGTCCCGTAAATATGTGGTACACTGTTCCAATCACAATGGTGATACGGAACGGTATCTTACACCGACTCAACGTGCTGCTCGACAGATAAGGAAGCTTCAAGTAATTGAGTAACGTTTGTTTATTTTCAACCAGACAAGATTATTCTAAAATATTTTTTCACGATCGAGTTATTTCATTCATTATCAATATTTCATTACACTGTAGACTCTTTTGAGTGATGCTAAGAAGGAAATCGAGGAAAAGGATCAAGAGATATTTCGCCTGGCTAAGGAAGTTGTGGAACTGCGTTTGTACAAAGCATCCCTCAACAGTCCTGACGATAGAACAGACAGTAGCGATGCTTTGACTGTTCGAGAGAATAATCTTCTGTCTCCTGAATCACCTTGCAAAGATCTTCCGGATGAGGGGTGCCTCAAGTCTCCCACTAACCCAGAAAGTCCCGAAAAAATTATTTCCTCAGACCTACCTTCATCGTTGGCGGATTCCGGACACTTTGAAGACAGTTCGGTTCATTCCAAGGATTCTGCCTCCTTTCCTCCTACTAGTACCAACTTTTCAAACAGTAGACAAAATAACGAACGCGATGAGGAAAGACGAAGAATCGTTAATTTGTACGAAAGCAGGATTGAGGAGATGCATCGCACGCATATCGACGAATTGCAGACCCTCAAACAAAAACACAATGACAAGGTGGGTGTTATAATGGTATTACAGAGGACATTATAAAGGAATAGCATGTTTTTATTCCGATTGGGCTAATCACGAATTCCTTGGGAACGGTTATATATAGATAGTTAGCACTAGCAAATGATACTAGGTTTCCAGGTATGGTCTATGTAACTTGATAGACTTGACATTTTTTATGTTTTATACAAACATTATGGAAATTATACTCAGATATGAAATTATCTCCTCCACCAATCATGTATTCAACTGTAGGTGGAGAGTCTTCTTACACAGCTATCAGAAATAAATATAAGATATTGTGAAGTTCGTCCGAGTATGGATGCTGCAGAAACACGAACTCGTGAGTTGGAGACCGAGCTAGAGGCTGTGAAAAAAGAACTTGGGGAACAAAAAGCTTTACTGGATGAGCAAGAGGAAAGGAATAAACAGATGTATCTGAAAATGTATGCCAAAGGTCAAGAGGCAGCTCGTATAGAACATGCTGACCAGGTATGAAAAATTTTTATCATTACGAACTTGGATCTTTGGATCGACAAGTTGATTAATTAGAATGAATGACGTGTTAATCGTTTAATCCCTTTTCCAGATATTAGAGCAAGCGCATCAAACTCCGTCGAAAGTATCTGTACCTGAATTACTGCAGCAGTTAACCATAACGAAAGCCGAATTAGAGAATATTAAGGTAATATTTACGTTTGTACGATCGTCTGTGGAAAATCGTGTGAAATTTCAGGAGAAAATATCTGTTTCTTTTCGTCTTGTGATAGACTATATTGGGTGTGAAAAAATTTAAACGTTAATAGAATGTTTGCGATACGTTGGGATAGACTGTAATTGAATAAGCTAGATTATTAACACTATTTTATGTATTGAGTATGGAATATTTTGGCAGTAATCTCACCTGAAAATCTATTCATAAAATAATATATAAAACCTCATAAATTTTACTCTACTTGTACGAATATTCAAATATTCATCACAGGAGCTTTCACTTTTGTCATTTATCTAACACGAATGTATTGTGGTATGTTACTTTGAAGCCACGATCTACTAACACCTTGCCAAATCGCCACTTATTACAGGATACAAGCTACACGCCTGAACCTCACATTTCAGCCGATAGTAGCAAAACTTTGTTAAGCGCTAAGGAGGCTGTTTCTCTCTGGGTCCTTGGCGTTCGTAAGGTCTGTATTCCTTACTCAACTGCCTCACGGATTTTGAATAAATTTGTTGCATCTTTCTCAACTTCTGTTCATTTTCAATTAAAGTATTTTGGACCTTTATATATATTTTGTTAGATGAACAAACGAAAGGACTGCCAAGGACTAGGTGGCGCTATTTGTCAAATTATGAATTTTATTCCAATTTTTTATAAAAACTCTCCCTCAACTTGCTGTAAATATATCTCTCAGTATAGAAATGGTCAAATCTTTTACCACCGTAGTGACTTTTTCAACATTGTAATCAGTCAAATGATAGTTACTATCTCATTCGATGATGTGCAAAAAGTAATTTTTAAAATATCCTTCATATACATAAAGCAATCATTTTCCGCTTAGTCCTCGGAATAAATTACCTTTTAGTAGATTACAGTACCTTACAGTGTCCACATGTAAATATTGCAATACTAGCTTTATCAAAAAAAAATTGCATGTGATTGAGCACGGTTAATGTAGACATTTTTATCCTTATTCGGTAGATCTACTGCATCGAAAGCACTTGGAAGAAACAGCCTCTTATGGTCTCCTGGGTAAATTTTAGTTTGCACGCTTTCATAGCACTTAGTAGGTTTGTCAAGATGGTTCTTTGTTTCTCTACCTAATTGTAATGATGAATGGTCGAGTTTTTGGTGATTGTACAGAGCAAGAAAATATATTTAGTCAAAAATTATTTCGTCTAGGCCCAATGACGAATCGTAAGTACATTACAACCCACGGCACAAATTTAAGAATGGGAATTATACACTGTTATTGATGTGTAACTTTCAGCCAGTGTAGTATTTATGGGTTGTCATTTTTTTGCTTTGGTACCAGATATAAGCTTTGATAACTAGTATGGGTAAAGATGATTACAATATTATACTTTATAAAGTAATAACACTTTTATAATACTGTATTAGGCAATGTATCGGCGCATCATAGAATCACGAAGCAGCCAAGGAGCTCTGGATCCTGAAATAACACTGCAATTCCTGAAGTCAGCAGTTTACTACTTTCTCACGGACAGAGAAAACCACAACGGTCACCTAAACGCTATTGAAAGTATCCTAGGTTTTACTGAAGCAGAGAAGCATAACATCGACAAACTTTATCGATCTCTTAGAAAATAATTACTACCTATTCTAAAACTATGCCTTCATTGTCGTCAATAATGTTAATAATGATGTATGGTGCTGGAGTTGTTTGCAGTTTACGGAAAAACTTCATTTACTTCATAGAGTATACTCACAGTAATATTACTTACTTCTTATCAACGATTTGTCAATCAACATTGTCAATTCTTTACAGCTGACTCTTGAACCAAACATTTTTCTGATGTCTAGAAATGTATACAGTGAAATTTTCCAGAACATTTTTCATTTTCAAATCGATCAATTAATCTATGTATTGAAATTAGAAATGAAAGTAAAAATCAGTGAGATAAACATAAACTTGCTTATCCCGTCGCTCTGGACAAAGACAGAGTATTTGGTGAAACTGGGCTACTTGAGCCAGTTGAGGCGAGTGGATCTTGTGCTACTTCTGTGGCATGATTTTTTGAGTATAAGTGGGTAGCTTTCCCAAATATTCCTCGTATTAAACATGATCCAAACGTTACCATACTTCTAAATTTTTACTTTTACCTCTGTAAAATGTGATTGGACCGTTAGAATAAGGTTTATGTTCGAGCAAGGTTTCAAACGAAAGCTACTGTAACTAAAAGCATTCATTCATTTCATGATTTTGATATTCCATCCCTTTTGGAAAAAACCTTCAACTTTCAGGTAAATTCGTAACGCCAACTCATAGATAATTCTAAAATCCCATAAGAAAAAATTTGAGGGTATGCACCCCCAAGTTGAAGTTTTTTCCCGTCAGACTAACATACATAAAATTGACTAACGCAAATGTAATGAATATCTTCCAAATTTGACATAACTTATTACTAATTTAAGTGGGGAAAAATCCTGTTTTTGAAATCATTACGTGGCTACTAAGAAATTGAATTTGAATCTTAGTATTGTAATGAATGCTGTAAACGTTTGTGTTATTTTTATTTTGAATGCTATTACCATTTGAACCCTTGTTCCTGAACTTTGGAATCAGCACCAGACATCAAATTTTACCTTGCCGCTGCTGGATAGCGAGCAGTATTAATATTATGCATCTGTTTACTATAAATTTAGATGTAAGGTTCCGAGATTTAAAGCTACATCTTTAATTCCATTTACCGTATACATATCCGTAAACTGTTTTAATTTTACAATCGAAAGAAATGTCGCATTTTTATTTTATTGACAATCAGCTGTCACATACATTATAGTGAAAAGCATGTTATGTACTTTTCGAATCGTATGATAAAATATTCGGAACTTTGAATCAATCTCACTTATATTAATATATTACTATATAATGTATAATTTTGAGATTTGAAATTTTTGTGCATGATATGTAATGCTTATTCATATCCTGCTTATGAAGTACGAAAAAAAAACTGCTTCGCATACAGTTGCAAGGAGTCTATTTCATTAATTTTTTCAAAACCATGTTCAAAATAAACTTTAATCTTTAAGAAATATCCCTGCTTACAAAGTCCGACAGGACTTGATAGATCACGATTAGGTATTAAAGAATATCACGGTAAGGATGGAGAAACATGATACAAAGTGATAAGTCTGTCGTGTTTCTGAATCTTATTCTCTAATACTCTATCAGAATCTTTCATGTCGTATTAAACTTCTCCAGCAGGGATTACAGTGATTCCTAAAATGGTAATAGATTAAGTATATTTATATCTGTATTGCGGAAACGAGTATATCTTAATCAATCGGAAGTCTGGTGGTATGGCGTCCAGATAGAATAGAAATAAGAGGAGACTGAGGAAAATATTGTACCTTTAAATCTGTGTTTGTCTAAATATAACTTTGTTACAGATGGGCTCACAATTACTGACAGATACTGTAATTATTTTGCAAGCTCATTCTGTTGCCCCTAATGGAATGAAAGTATATTCTTTCTTCACAGTAATTGGTGGGAAAAGTTTTTTTTACTTTTTATTTGAAGGGTACAATCATTTTATCAGTACTGATAAATCGAAGAGGCTGAAGTCAAATATATACTACCTAGCTAACAATAACAATCCGTGGTAATGATAAAATTTATTTTTATGGAACGAACAATATGTTGGTTTTTATGGTTCTTGGAATGTAAAGAACAGGGGCTACAATTTCAGTAATTGCAGTTTATAAGCTTCAATATTGATCTTAATCAGGTATTTATTCATTATCATGTGATTACGAACCCATCGATAATTTTTACATTGGGCTTGTGTATCCTTCCTATTTGAAGTATTTATGCACGAATACGTAGATCTAATTAGTTTGAAAGATGTGAGACCCGGTGTGGGAATGCACAGAGCTTTTGTAAAACCCCAGCTGCTGAAAAGTATTTTTACTCCATTACTACTTAAGTAATTAAGATTATCATTAAGCAGCCTTTGACTGTATGTTACTAGTTTGCAAACTCTAACGTATGCAGATAAATAAAAGTATATTCTATATTGCTTTAGAAACATTAATGAACATTGCCAAAGAAAATGATTTACTCTTATTTATATTTCGGAAAAAATCCTTTTCATTTACTTTGTAATTCACATAATTCTTTAGATTTGAAGTACCGAGAAGTCGTACACCTTCTGTGATAAAAAAGACGTTGTTTCTGCAATCAATGAATTGACTTAATTGATACTGATTTTATGATCAATGTTTTTATATTAAAATATCACAGACCTAAGTATTTAGTTATTTCATTAAATTGGGTGTAAAATAGCTACTTGATGAGCCCACACAGTGATCTAATCTTAAAATAGTAGTTCAAAATTGTAATATAAACTTCAGAACAAAGACAAATCACTAAAGTTGTAGATGAAACTTGATATTTTAATCATTTGTTGTTTCGTGATCTATATTGTTTCTTAACAGCAAAAATGTCAGGAAACCTGTAAAGTGTCAATATGATGGAAGTTGCGTTATCATATTTCAAGATTGAGGATTATCAGTAAAGCATGGGCTAAATGTTTAACGTTATCAGAATATATCGAAAATATTGATATTATTAAACAGTGAATATTTTGTTGATGGAGGACAATTTTTTTTTATATCATATGCATAGATTCAAGTATATGACATAATGGCAAATATATCAGCATATTATGCATCGCGGGATTACACAATGCCTGCCATTGACCGGCGTATTTCTGATTTACTCAAGAGGAGAATCGGAGCCCAGGAAGGTCTGCCTACAGAGAGTATGAAGGAACGCCTGGTATGTTCACAATGATCTTCAAAGTACAATTGTCACATTTCTCTTCAAGCTTTTCATTCATAATAGATCAATATCCTACTCAACTTGCATTACATTCTTACTTATTACAATGTCATTGTAAGTCAATATCAATTACTGTGAATGAAAAATTACTAATATACTTTATGAAAATTTTAATCGTTTGTGTAGTAGTAATTTAGAATTTGAAGATCAAGCCTAAGAGTTAGCCATGAGCAATCATGTGCATTTGAAAGTATATGTATGCATTTTGTTATCTCGCACTTAATGAGTTTAAAAAGGTGTAACGTTTTACAGGCAAAGTATAAAGAAAATCGCAATGCAAGGCAAGCACTATTGAAAACAACGCACCAGCATGTTTTGGAAATGGTTGCATATATTTTGAACACAGATCCAGGTCTTCTGGAGGAAGGCATTCTTGATACAGACGAATATGTGAATACCTTCAGTAGTTTCTTTGTGGAAGGCGGCAGACAAGCAATAGTAATATACTATCAAATGATGCCTCCTCCGCCCCTTGGTAATACTCTCATTGTGCCATAAGATATTCAATATGGTGTAAATAGGTTTTAACTTCAGTAGCATTTGAAAAATGTTTCTCATCAAATAAATATGCATTCAAGTTCTGAAGCTCACTGTTTTTAGAGTCTGGTCGATGGAGTGCGGTACTTGCAAAAGAGCAGGAGGTATTGCGTTGTTGTGTGACAGATGGATCTACTGATAAATTCTGTGGCAAATGTGTCATCGTCTATCGTTGTAGATCTAACGTTGATTTCGAAATGAAACAATTACTCGAAGTAAGAATTCGAACCTGTAAGTTGCTTAACACGTTCACTGCCAGTGACTCAACCGTTGGGTCAAGCTACTAGGCTAAAACTAGGGTTCAGCCTCTCGGGAAGGTAATCATATTTTCATTGGCAGGGATGGTGTTGAGAAAGGACTATTATAGTTCAAACTTTATTTTTTAACTAATATGTGGCTTATTTTGTTTTAAGGAAACGTACTATGCATATGCAGAGGTTGATCCTGTATCTAAAAGTGCACTAGCTGGTATATCTGAACTCGTATCTCGATTGAATGAGCCAGCTATATCGTCGAACACACTTTGGGGTGAATTGAATAAGAGTGAAGCTGGTCAAAAAATAAAACAGAATTTTATAGGAGACTTTAAAGATTTCTGCGAATTTTTGTCCAGTTAGTACATAGCAATTTGTCTCCTCAATTTGCAATCCTGTTTTTTATCGTTATTATTATCTTTGTCATCACCACTGGCAACTGTGCTTATTTTAATCCCAGTGACAAAACTCGACTTGGAAGGTGCTATAAAATTTGACGTTAATTGGACACTGTATAACGAATATCTATCAACACCAGAAAGTGTTATGAACAACACGAAAAATGCAGAAGTTGTTCTTGAAGTCGAGAACAATGTAAGAACTTGGATGACGAGTATGGAACATGTGAGTATAAGCATGTATAACATCCGTTATTGTTCTAGCATATGATCGGCGAAGTATAGAGAGAGAGAGCGAGAAATAAAACCACAAACGAAACGGATATTTGACTTTAGATGTACTCGAAGTTAACCCTCTGTGTGAACAATTTTTTTTTGCACCTTTTGTCTGTACACTTCTTTAAAGTGTTCTAGGCTTTCAAGAAATGGGAAAAAAAAATCAGGTTTTCTTTTCAAAGTGTCAACTACATAGTCCAAAAGTTACAGACTCAAAGATTTCCAAGTATTGTTCATAAATATTGATATTCAGAAATGTTCCCCAAAAGACCCAGTGTTCACACGGAGGGATAATTTTTTTGATTAATACTGTAACATAACAAATGATAAATTAATTCAGTGGTAATAATCGTTGATCAAGTTTAAAATTGATTTGGTTTGTTACTACAGGCAATAGTTGAAAGTCAGCAACTAAGAAGAGAAACTGAAACTGTCGGACCAACAGCAGAACTCATCTATTGGCGAAGAATTCTGGCCCAATTTTCTTCTATTGTCGAACACATTAAGTCTCAGCATACTCAAATGTTCATTCAGTTATTAATTCACTCAAAATCTAAGCTCCTCAAGGTATATTTGTCTCAATTTTATATTTAGTAACTACAATTTTCGCACAGAATGGATATAGCCAATTTAGGAAATTATTTTGATCTGTTACAACTATTGAATCTAATTCGACTGAACAGGATATGTTTGCAAAACAAATTCTACCAATAAATAAAATCAAAAATGATGTCCTCGCCAGGTGTACTTTGCTAGTCTAATTAAACATCAATGTTAGTTTATTTTTAGGTGTAGAACTTTGTACCATATTCAACTCTTTCTTTATTGACACAGAAATGGAAAAAATTGGACAGCCACGTTACCACAGTACAAATTTTATCCCAAGACAATGTCAAGTATTTATATGCATTGGAAAAATTCACCCAGCCTTTGTACCGATTGGATCCAACTAAAATTGGTGATTATTTGCCAAGTCTAATGTATGCCATAAGAATGATTTACGCAACATCACGGTTTTTCAATACCAGGCGAATGGTAACAGCAGTTTTCGTGAAGGTACGCATCGTTTTAAATATGCTAGGGGAATTGTCAAACTCATGAGTCATTTTCACATGAGTTGAGTTGGTGATTAACAGCAAATTCTTAATTTTCATACCTACTATCTTTTGCCCGTGAGAAACTTGATCAGAATAGTAAAATATGATTGGTATATTGTAGATGACCAACCAGATGATTTTATCATGCAAAGCTTATTTGACTGAGAATGGCACAATCAATGTATGGAATGATGAAAAAAAATCAATCATATCAAGGATCACGGTAAATATTATAGAACAAAATTGTTCATGTATAATTAGACGTGATATATTGCAAACCAAAATGTTAGCTGGTTTTTCGTGTGAATTTCAACAATGTTTAGGACTGCATTAATTTGTACCAATGTTATCATGACTGCTATGATGAAATGCGCAAAAAAGTTAAAGCATGCCCAGATGAGAAACCATTCGAAGTATCCGAAATGTATGTGTTCGGAAAATTCAATACCTTCAAAATAAGATTAAATAAGGTCAGTGTCTAGAATAATAAAACCTTGACATTAGGGTATATGTATGCAAGTGTGCTACAAATAATTGTACTAAAACCATACAACAATCCGATAAAAATAGTTCAAATGCCTACAAGCGATTGCTTGAAGAAAGGTATAATTCAGTACAAGTAAAAATGTCGAGCAAGCCTTGTTCCATATACCATGTATAGTCATACTATATTGGTACATATATTTTACTCAACTGTGATTTATAATTATTAATCATTTGTTTTAATCTTCTAGCTGATTGATGTTCTACAAACAACACTTACATATTCTATATTACATAGTTCCACTATTGAGGGAATCGATGTTTTCGCCCAAAAGTTCACAAATTTCTTTAAGAAAATCGCAAGTCAGCAATACGACCCATTAGATCATAGAAAATCTTATTTTGACCCTGACTATGATGAGTTTAAAAGGAACGTTATCGAAACAGAAATTGAATTGCGAGAATTCTTTTTTAAAACTGTATCGGAAGCTCCTAATATTTTTCAAGCTCTGCACTTAGTAGGCAGGTAAGTTGTACCTTAGCATTTACGTATATGATATTTTACTTGTACAAAGTATTAGAGGAATTGAAAACAATTTTACTGATTTGAAGAATTTCTTTCATCTGTAGGTTCCAAAAACTGTATTTTCGGCGTTTGCGAATTGATCGCAAATACTTAGAGCTTGTGACATCTTTTCAACGGGAAATTGAAGAAACTCGAGATAGGTACAATGAAGATAGATTAGATCCCCCATTGCCATGGAATGTCCCTCCTGTATCGGGCAGAATATATTGGATTCGGCAGTTGTATAAACGTATCGAAAATGCAATGGGGATATATAAGACTAGACCTCGGGTGATCACGCATGAAAGAATGCAAAAGTGCATAAAAGTATACAATGCATTGATCAGTGTCTTCATTCATTATGAAATGATATATCATAAAGCATGGTACGACAGTGCTGACATTGTAAGTTTAAGCGAATTATTTTTGGGACAATGTGTAACTTCATAAATTCCTATGAAACTGAAAAAAAATTGTGTATTATAGGTCAGATTGGCTTTATCCTCACCATTGCTTATACGCCACCCAAAAACGAATAAGTACTGTTTAAATTTTGATCCTTATATCAAAGAAGTAATCCAAGAATCTGAACATATGTCTAATTTCGGATTGAGTGTACCAGATTTTATTCAAATAATAACATTCTGTAAAGAAAAACTTTTCTCGTCTCATGAAACTGTCAAAAAGATGGTTGAACTAAACAATGCTCTCAGGTGATTCATTAATTCAAAGTGTACGACTGCACATATGCTATCGATCGTCATTTTAAAATCATTTTTTTTCCCATTATTTACAGGCGTTCAGTTCCAATACTTTTCTTGAATATGATAAAACCAAGTTTTGTGAAGCTTGAAACTGCTTTTCAACCTTGTTTGTCCGTCGTTACATGGGCATCACTGAAAGTTCCACAAGTTTGCGCAGATATAAAAAATGTTATAACTCAAGTCGAAACTGTGATTAAAGAAATAAAAGATATGAAAGAAGCACGGATTGATGAAGTCTTTGAATCTATATCAGAGACTAAGCTCATTCAACTGTATAATTTTCCAACATCGCCTGAAAAATTTTCATCAGATAATTTAGCTTTTCGGAACATGATGGCAGTTGAACTAGAAATTAAGTCTGCAGCGGCTGAAAAAGTTGTTATTACTATTATTAACAAATTCATGGCAATGATAACTGATCCAAGTATTGACAATGTTAAATATGATTGGATGGACCCAGACAAAGTAACAAAGCAAGTCGGATCGCAAACAAAATTAATTAAAGGACCATTTGAACCAGGTATAAAGCTACTTTCTTCATCCCAAAAATAAGCATATAATATCATTTCCATATCGCTTCTATTGGAAATTCTTGTCATAATGTTAGTTCAATAAATTACAGGATTCGGACACATTGACAGAAGTACTAAAATTAATATTGAACATCTACAGAATGATTGTATGGAATTATTTGCATATTTCAATTGCAAACTGATAGAAGCGTTAGTTAAAACTACGAAAAGCTCCCTGGATCTGTTAAAGAAGAGAGTGGGCAGTTCTAGGTTCGCTAACTTATAAATATATTATCTAAGATTTTAATTGAATCTATGAAACTTAATTAAATGTAAAAGGAATAAGCAACAAAATGTTTGTGACATGCTATGTGATCATTTAGAAAAAATATGTGATTCTAGTGTCTTGCTTCGAGAAAATATAGAAGGTGGTGAAGTCCCGCTGATGGAAACACAATTCGTTTTACAAATACCAAATGTCATCATAGTACCTCCAATAGATGAATTACAACTCCATTTCAATAGAGTCATTACAAACCTAATAGGAACCCATAAAAGTATAGTGATGTGGGGTCAACGATATTCTGCTATTCCAAGACGACGTAACACACTTGGAATTGATATAGAGGACAGTAAGCATGTATCACAGAAATTTGAAATATAGTTGCCATTAGATATTCCATCTAAAACATTCATCAATAGTTATGATCAACAATATTGGAAACAAATAATGCCCAGAGCAAACTTTGGAATGACTATTTATTTTTATTACTTATTTCTGTTATTATCAGACTCTACGAAATCTCTGTTGAAAAATTACCATTCAAGTGTAGCTGATCATAAGGAAATAATTCGTATTTCAATGAGCTTACAAGGTGCAATATTCATGTTAAAAGATGATATTGCTATCCAAGGTAACGTGAGTATCCAGTTGAAAGTTTGAGTAACATTCTCTCTCCTGTTGCGTTGTAAATTTATGTTGAAAATATGATTTATTGTCACAGTCTTATCTGCGCTATGCATATGTTTGGGCTGAAGACAGAGTGGAACAAATTCAAAGTTTTGTTGATGCTGACCCTATAACCCAGGTAATACGGGAAAAATTGAGAGAATATGATGACTTATGTACAGAAATAATGGAGTTACCAGACCACCATATTATTGGACCTATACAAATCAATATGGGTGAGCTATTGATAAGAAACTCCCTGTTCATTTTACTTTGCATGGAATATCTTTTTGTAAACCTGCATGAAACCAACAGATTGAGTTGTTAAAAATTCTCTGCGAGATTTGTATGCGCATTGACAATTACGTTGCTGTTGTACTATATTTCTCAAAACCGAGAAACGTAAAATGTAATTGCATATAAATCACAGATAAATTGAAGCTCGCTTTGTTGGTTGAAGCTAAAGCATGGAAATCAACTTTGGGAAAGATATTGTCTACTACTTACAAGGCTAAATTACAAAGAATAACGGAGTATGTTAATGATAAAAAGAAAGTTCTCTCTCGGAATATCAAAGATTTGGAGGATGTGCGCGTTGCAATGAAATGTCTTGGAGAGATTCGGGATGATTTCATATCGTTAGACATGGAACTAATTTTAATTGAAGAAACTTATGCTCTGTTAGCAAAGTTTAATATAGATGTAACTAAAGAAGAGTCCGAGACGGTTGACAGTCTTCGATATAATTTCACTAATATGTTATCCACAGTAAGTACTGATTTTTATACTGACATTAAGTGGCGAATGGGTAAATATTATGTTTAGCTAGCTATATTTTTGTAGAGATATAAAATCAATGTTAAATCAACATACTTCTTAGTAATGCTCTTGAATAACTTGTAGGCCAAGCATGTACAAGGAACAATCTGTGAAATGCAAGAACCGCTAAAGCAAGAACTGATTGACGGAGTTGCTGTGTTCAAAAACGATGTATTGGAGTTTGATATAGATTTTGAACAGAATGGTCCAATGGTTGAATCAATCCCAGCAAAAGAAGCTAGCGATCGGTAAAGATCGAAATGTATATGAATCAATTAATCAACATTATGCTTGTTTGATGTTACCAATTTGCTGTTTTCTATTGCACCGGAACAGTCTACTTTTAAAATTTATTTGTAAGATTGGTGAGGTATAAAAATTGAGTTATAGTGTTTGTAGGACATGCTAAATTACTTAAATCTATTTACAGCGTCATACTATTCCAAGCTCGTTTCGATGAATTGTGGGAAAGATATGAAACATATAGTAATGGAGAAACTCTGTTTGGAATGGCTGTAACAGAATATCCAATTTTACTACAACGGAAGAAAGAATTCAATTTATTACAAAAGCTATATGGATTGTATTTACAAGTCATGCGAGCTATTGATGGTTATTTTGAAATACCTTGGGCTGAAATCGATACCGAAATCATAATTGCCGAATTAGCTGAATTTCAGAACAAGTATGTAAATTCATCTTTACTTTGCTAATACAAGTATCAATATTTACTGGGTGTTATTATTATTTGCCGCAACTAGTAAGACACTTTACTCAGATTAGAGAATAAGACTGCTTCACATAGGTTGGAATTGTTTCAGATGCCGCAAATTGCCCAAAGGCATGAAGGATTGGCCTGCATTTATTGACTTGAAGAAAAAAATTGACGATTTCAATGAGACTTGTCCACTATTAGAGTTGATGGCAAATAAAGCAATGAAAGACCGTCACTGGGAGAGAATGTCAAAAACATGTAACTACTTTTTTGATGTTGAATCAGAATCATTCACATTAGCAAACGTAATGGAAGCACCACTTTTGAAGCACAAAGATGAAGTAGAGGTACTTTGAATACGAATTTACCCACCATTTTTAATAATATGTATTTTCATCTATACATCATATTGATGAATACGGCATCTTTTCAATTTTTTTTCACCATAAAGTTTTTTGTTGCGAGCTGTATTATCTATGTGTAAAGAGCAGCCAACGTATTAAGAAAAATTTGTTTATTATCACAGGATATCTGTATCAGTGCAGTTAAAGAAAAGGACATAGAAAGCAAATTGAAACAAGTTATTGCCGATTGGTCAATAGTGAACTTACAGTTTTCAAACTTCAAGCAGCGAGGGGAGCTGCAATTAAAAGGAACGGAGACTGGTGAAATAATAGCCCAGCTTGAAGATAGCTTGATGATTATTAGCTCGTTAATGGCTAATCGGTACGTGCAACAATATAATGATTATATTACTATATTTTTGCTTTATCGCTTATTGATACAATTGAGAGCTACTATAAACGATTTTTTTACGTTCAAGTTACAATGCTCCTTTTAAAAAAGAAATCCAATTGTGGCAGTATAAATTGAGTAACACCTCAGAAATATTATCAAAGTGGATAAATGTGCAAAACCTATGGGCTTATCTGGAAGCTGTTTTTATTGGTGGAGATATATCAAAGCAGTTACCTGCTGAAGCTAAAAGATTCAGTGTAAGTTTTAACGAATAAAAACATATTTATCTTACCACTGAATAGTTTTAGATTTTACGATAAATGTGATAAATTTCCATTTCAATATCGAACTCTACTGCTTGTAAAGATTATTTAAAAAGAAGTTTGAAGTTAATGGAAATACGTGTTGAGCGTATAGTAGACTCTGGTCGAAATTGTGATGATAAAGCACCTAATTCGTGTTTATCATCTTGCATTTTAGAGTATCGATAAGGCTTGGGTTAAATTGATGTACCGTGCTCATGAGAAACTCAATGCAGTGGACACATGTACTGGTGATGAAACAATGGGCCAGTTCTTACCACATCTGTTAGAACAATTAGAATCTTGTCAAAAATCCTTGAGCGGGTTCGTGTTCTTGTTACTGTGTCTAAAATCATTTCTGTATAAAAATTTGGTAGATCTGACTACTTACTGTCAAGATAAACTGTTTTAGGTACTTAGAAACGAAGCGGGTGACTTTCCCAAGATTCTGCTTTATATCAGACCCGAGTTTACTGGAAATTCTTGGCCAAGCTGCAGATTGCCATACGATACAAAAATATTTGGACGGATTTTTCGATAATGTTGGAAGAGTTAGTATTTGGTGTACTCAATTTCCCACTCTATTTCCATTAATATAAGATAATATGTCTTGTTTGTTAATTCGACTTTCATTTGGCAATGATTTATGTTAAGTTGCCGATTTTTACATTATAGTAAACCAAAATCGTAACTGTATTTGTAATTACCGAACGTCACAACTTGTTCCAAACAGCTAGAATTCCATGAAAAAGAATACGAGAAGATTGTTGCAATATTATCCAGAGAAAACGAAAAAGTTATTCTTGAAAAGGAAGTGACATGCACTGGAGGAGTAGAGAATTGGTTAAATTCTCTTTTGAAAATGCATCAACAATCTGTAGGAAGTGTTATAGCACAGGGACTGCAGCTTCTCAATAATCCTGATACTGAAATTTTGCAATTAATCGATAATTCAGTATTACAAGTAAATACTTCACATATGATGAGCTACATTCTATGTGTCACTTATCGATAAAACATTATTCAACACATTTGGCAATTTAGAATGCTAACAATTCTTTTAACTTTTTGATACGAAAACAAACTATATCCGAAGAACCTTAATAAATGCAATAATTACATTTATGATAATAAATAAGCATGGTATCCTTTTGTTGATGTTTAAAAATGGTACAGTCACAGTAATTCACAGGTCGGTTTAGTAGCTGTTCAAGTTTCATGGACTCGAGACGCTGAAATAGCTATGATATCAGCTAAGAGAGATAAATACGTTATGAAAAAAACTAATCAATGGTTTCTGGATCTACTCAATGGCCTTATTGAAGTAACTATAAAAGATCTTACTAAGTACGCAAGAGCAAAGTATGAAGCTTTAATAACTATACATGTTCATCAAAGGTATGAGTCAATCAAACATATAAACAATATTGTCTATTGATTGACAATGGGGTGGAAATATGTAAAATTAATGTGAGTAACTGTCACACTTTTCAGAGATATCTTCGATGAGTTATGTCGGCTTAGAATTCGAAATATTCAAGACTTTGAATGGCTTAAACAAGCTAGATTTTACTTTGATGAGGAATCAGAAGAAGTTCCAATTAGAATCACTGACGTAGACTTCACATATCAAAACGAATTTTTGGGCTGTACAGATCGACTCGCTATTACGCCATTGACGGATAGATGCTATATAACCCTTGCTCAGGCTGTTGGTTAGCTAACAATTTTTAATAAAACTTCACTATATTTATACACATAACTACAGAATCTAAGCTGAAAACAAATAAAAATACTTACTAATGATATTTAATTTGCTAGGATTTTTGTGATTGCCATCAGCTTACAATTGCGCAACAAATGTTTTATACTGTAACAAATTTTTTATACTAATTTTATGCAGGAATGAACTTTGGGGGGGCTCCGGCTGGCCCAGCCGGTACTGGGAAAACTGAGACCACTAAAGACATGGGGAAAGCTTTAGGCAAATATGTTGTGGTATTCAACTGCTCAGATCAAATGGATTTCCGAGGTCTTGGTCGTATTTTCAAGGTATGAATGTCTTGAAAATCATAATTGTCAAATAAGCATTCTTCTTTCAGATATTTTAAACACATGTAGAAATATTTATTTCGTAATAATTGAAATATCCTCATATTGTTTCCTGATGATCAAATTATAATTCGGCTTCCTAGGGTCTCGCCCAAGCGGGTGCGTGGGGATGCTTTGACGAATTCAATCGGATCGATTTACCTGTTTTATCCGTTGCTGCACAACAAATAGCTATTGTTTTAACAGGTAGAAAAGAAAAGAGGTCCACATTTCTTTTTAGGTATTTAATCACGAATACTTTTTATTTACTAAAGAGTTCATTGACAAGACAGTTTCTTTCATCAGTGTTGCTAATAAGAATTTTTCCTTAGTGAAAAAAGAATCACATTCCTTGGTGAAGATACATAATTTATGAGGGCATTAGTTATTGACTTTTCAATTGACGTTTGGAATTAACATAAATACATGTATGACATTGTTATTTCAGTAACAACATTTGCATGATTTTTTTCAGTGATGGTGAGACTTACAGCATTGACTATGAATTTGGATTATTCATAACAATGAATCCTGGTTATGCTGGTCGTCAAGAACTGCCAGAAAATTTGAAAATACAATTCAGAAGTGTTGCAATGATGGTTCCAGATAGACAAGTAAAAATTTGGTATTCCTAGAATAGTATTGTCCCAATTACGCATCAACAACAATTAGAAAAAATTGACATTATTTTTACAGATAATAATGCGTGTCAAACTTGCTGCATGTGGATTTAAAGAAAATTTGCTCTTGTCACGGAAGTTTTTCACGTTATATAAATTATGTGAGGAACAGCTGAGCAAGCAGGTCCATTATGATTTTGGATTACGGAATATATTGTCCTGTCTTCGGACTCTTGGAGCTCAAAAACGAGCTCACCCTGGAGAGTCAGAAGAAACTACTCTAATGAGAGTGTTAAGGTCAGAAATTCAATCTACTGTAAATAAAAATTATATGATCATTGAACGAATTAAATATAATTTATTGTTTGCAGAGATATGAATCTATCGAAGCTAGTTGATGAGGATGAACCTTTGTTCATGTCATTGATTGAAGATATGTTCCCAGGAATTAAATTAACTACACAAACATACAAAGACCTCCAAAAAGGAATTGCTAATGCAGCATCTGCACTTGGCATAATGAATCACGCGGAGTGGAATTTAAAAGCTGTTCAGGTCAGATCTATTTTATCAGTATTAAATGTTAACTTTGTAAATGTTAATCACATGATAACCTGTAGCTACAGTAGTATATTTCAAACTTACAACCAAAAATGTTCAACCACTCAAGCACTCGAGACTTATTCATATTGTAGCCATCTAAAACTATATCACTTTAAGGAATATTCGATTTGAACAATTAGTTATATGAAACTTCACTCGTTCGACATGGTCTGATGGTTCTTGGACCAACTGGATCTGGGAAAACGCGTTGTATGTGGGCCTTAATGCGAGCACTGACTGACACAGGTTCACCACATAAGGAAGTTAGAATGAATCCCAAGGTGAATATTCACAGTGTATAACAAAAGTATTTTAGATATACAGAAGTTGATTTGGATTTGGATCAATTAATTTTCATGGTTGAAGGATCATTTTTAATATAATTTTTAAAAAATCCTTTTATTTTGTGAGGTAGGCTATAACAGCTTCCCAAATGTTTGGAAGACTAGATGTTTCAACAAACGATTGGACAGATGGGATATTTTCTACCCTGTGGCGGAGATCTACACAAATTAAAAAAACAGACAACTTATGGATTGTATTAGATGGTCCGGTCGATGCGGTTTGGATTGAAAACTTGAACTCTGTCCTGGATGATAATAAAACACTAACTCTGGCTAATGGTGATCGTATTATAATGGCCCCAAATAGCAAGCTGGTATTTGAGCCAGATAATGTTGATAATGCATCACCAGCAACTATTTCACGAATGGGAATGGTATTTGTCAGTGCATCGGTCTTGCAATGGACTCCATTTTTAGAGGTATATGAAAACAATGTGAAGATGTAATAAAATTGTGTAAAGCTTTTTTGATAAACAATACTAGCTGGATTAGCAAAAAGTTGTTAGTTTTATTACAGATCATTTTTCGCTGAAACTGACCTGATATGATAAAGGTGTCATTTGGTCAATTAAATATATCATGAGTTTTAAAATGTTTAGGGATGGTTTAAACAACGCCAGTCGTATGAAATAGAAGTGTTACGACCACTGTTTCAAAAATTGTATGGAGATGCACATACTTTTGTACAAACCAAACTGCATGCTAAAATGACTCTGTTGGAGGCAATTTACATCAGACAGTGTACGAATTTACTTGAAGGATTGCTCAGCCACGACGTGGATCCAACAAGTAAAAATTACATCTATACAAGTCTTCAAAACACGTAATCATCAGAGTTGAAATACACAGTTCAAATTTATTCGTACACTCATACAGAATCATTTCCTGTAGTTTTATTAACATTGAATGAAATAGTTTTACCGTATTTGAATCTTCTTTTATAGAAACATTATCTGAACAACATCTTGAAAAATTATTTCTTTTCTCCGTAATGTGGAGTTTGGGTGCAGTGCTTGAGCTTGACGATAGAGCAGCATTGGAAGAGTTTTTAGTATTACACGAATCCAAGTGCGATTGGCCAAAATGCATGGAAAGTTTATTGTGACAAGCCTAAAACTAACATTCATCAATGTTCAGCTGCCCTGAAAAATTCGAATCGCCTAATGTGAAATTAATATCAATTTGCAGGAGGATGAGACAATATTTGAATATTTAGTATCTGAAAAAGGGAAATGGATTCATTGGAACAGTCGAGTTCCGAAATTCGAATATCCTGATGATGCTGTTCTGGACTATTACACTATTCTCGTACCGAACGTCGATAATGTTAGAACTGCTTACCTCATAGATCTTATAGCAAAACAAGAGAAGGCAGTACTTCTAATTGGTAATTATCTTATTTGCTTACATTGAACAAACTAAGAGTTCACTCAAAATAATAGTCTCTGTGATTTTATCTTGATTGTAGAGATCAGCTTCAATACATCTCTCTGAAAAAAAAATATGTTGATTGTTCTTTCATCTTTTTAGGAGAACAAGGGACTGCAAAAACGGTTATGATTAAAAGCTACATGGCAAGACATGACCCAGAATATCATTTGAATAAATTTTTCAATTTCTCCTCTGCATCTACTCCCAACATGGTACAGGTAATGTGATCTAGAATACATACAGTGCTCTCCCCTCAAAGGAATATCAGTGTTATAGAAATGTGAAAACATCTTTTAGCGTATTTTCGAAAGTTACGTTGAAAAACGAGTTGGAAGCACATATGGTCCACCTGGTGGAAGAAAAATGAGTATTTTTATTGACGATATCAATATGCCGGTGATAAATGAATGGGGTGATCAAATCACAAACGAAATAGTGCGTCAACTAATGGAATGTGGGGGATTCTATTCTCTGGACAAACCTGGAGAATTTTCTATAATTCAGGATATTATGCTCCTGGCTGCTATGATTCACCCAGGAGGTGGGCGCAATGATGTTCCCCCTCGCTTGAAGAGACAGTTTTGTATATTTAACTGCACTCTGCCATCAAATAAATCTATGGATACTATTTTTAGTAAGTGCAGAAAATCAGCTTACAATATATGGTAATATTTTAAGGTACAACATTACTGACTATTTTTGTTTTTAAACAATAAACTATTACTAGTAAGTTTTGAACACAGAGTATTTTAAATTTACAGGTTCCATTGGACAGGGATATTTTTGTGAGAGCAGATTTTCACACATTATTGTGAATTTCCTCCCAAAACTGATACCTTTGACGCGTGTGTTATGGCAGCAAACTAAAATAAAAATGTTACCCACACCGGCCAAGTTTCATTATGTCTTCAACTTGCGAGATCTTTCACGAATCTGGGAAGGAATATTACGCATAGAAGGAGCAGAGTGTGATTCTATTAAAATGATGTTAAAGTTATGGGATCATGAGTGCACACGTGTCATATCTGATCGGTAAGATCATATGTGTCATTATGTAAATCAGTAGCAGAAATATGAAAATATATCATGATAATTATAATTATATCGAATTGTAAGGCGATAGAGAAATAATTCAGACACTGTCGAATTGGTGGAATTTTGTTCCAGATTCACAAATTTTCCTGATAAAGAGTGGTTCAAAAGTACTATGCGCAAGACAGCAGAAAAGTTGTTGGGAACAGATTACAAACATTATTCAGGTGCCGAAACCTACTTCGTCAATTTTTTACGAGAGGCTCCTGATCCAACCGGTGATGAACCTGAGGATTTCATCATTGAAACACCTAAAATATACGAGGAAATACCGAGGTGAATGAATACGAGGAGCTTGAGTTGATTTAGACTTATCCCATAATTGATCATTATACCACTTTACACATTCCTACAATAATTACTGCAGCTACGAATTTGTCATTGCAAAAGTGCACCAAAATATGGACCTATTCAATGAATATGTCCGTGGCATGACGCTTGATATGGTATTCTTTCATGATGCTCTGGTGCATTTGATAAGAATATCAAGAATTCTTGGAGTCCCAAGAGGGAATGCAATGCTTGTTGGCGTAGGAGGGTCAGGGAAACAAAGTTTGACACGTCTTTCATCCTTTATAGCTGGATTCAATTTCTTCCAAATAACATTAACAAGGTACAATAATTGGATATGATAAAGGATTGACAGAATATCGCAAACAATATGATGAACTCCTGAAGGCATTATCATTTAATACTTCTATTGATTTATGCAGGAGTTATAATGTCGGTAGTTTGATGGATGACTTGCGCAAATTATATCGGGATGCAGGCACAGGTCCTAAGGGGTTGACATTTATATTCACTGACAACGAAATCAAAGATGAAGCATTCCTTGAATACCTGAATAATGTACTCAGCGTCGGTGAAATAGCAAATTTATTTGCAAAAGATGAATTGGATGAAATTTTAACCAATATAGTACCATTGATGAAAAAAGAGGACCCAAAGAGACCACCGACACAGGATAATCTCTACGACTTTTTTATATCACGTGCTCGAAATAATTTGCATGTGGTTCTATGTTTTTCACCAGTGAGTGACTCTCGATTTCATTATAATGAATGGAGTTGTTTGCAATTTATTTCAATTGATTGATCACAAAAATTTTAAAGATTAACATATAACTACTATTTTTTCTTAAATTATGCAAGAAATTTCTCATTATTATTATTATTAGGTGGGAGAAAAATTCAGGTCCAGGTCTCTGAAATTTCCCGGGCTTATATCTGGCTGCACAATGAATTGGTTCACAAAGTGGCCCAAGGATGCATTATGTGCAGTAAGCGAACATTTCTTGGGCAACTTCAAAATAATTTGTACCCCCGAAATCAAACTGCAAATAATTCAAGTAATGGGTGATGTGCAAGACGATGTTGCTGACACCTGTGTAGAATATTACAATAGGTTTGGTCACGATTCGTGTTGGATACTTTTCGCATCATGCATTTGCTTCAGATATTCGAATTTTGAAATACAACTAAAATCGTGTACATCATGTACATAGCTATAAGTAAGCAACTAACTTAAATAGATTAAATGCCAATATTGCAGGTTCCGTCGGCAATCGTACGTGACACCAAAATCATTTTTATCATTTATTGGTGGATACAAAATAATATATAAACAGCGCTTGGACAACATCAATTCACTTGCTTTTGGCATGAGTAATGGGCTCAGTAAATTAGTTGATGCTACAGCACAAGTAGATGACTTGCGTTTGGTGCTGGAAAAAAATCAAGCAGAAATAGCTGTATCAAATGCTCAAGTAGAAGAAGTAGGTCTGCAATAACTGCAATTTCAGATAACCACCTACCAATTGGCAGCCAAGTACTATTGACATTTTTTTCACTTACTGAAATACCCTATATTGAACTCAAAAATTTTTAATTGCATACGGAAATATGTAGTCAGTGTGTTTGGCAGTGTTATTTGTGATGGGTTTATATTTCTCAAAAATTTGCTGAACTTGTCTATATGGAGATATTTACTTGCAGATTTTAGTTCATGTCGATGAGAAGAAGCGAGAGGCTGAAACAATAAAGGCACAAGTTCAAATTTCCAAGGATGCAGCTGAGGCTCTGTTGAAAATAATTGCCAAAGAAAGAGCTAACGCAGAAGTTAAACTAAGAGCAGCTGAACCTGCTCTCGCTGAAGCAGAATCAGCACTGCAGGTATCTTGACATAATATTCATGTTATCACCCACCATCGATTGACAACTTTACTTTTTGTTGAAAGCAAAGATTGTTAAATTATTAAATCAAATTACGTAATGACTACTGGTTATGTAATACTTACTTTGCAGACTATCAAAGGAAGTGATATATCTACAGTACGAAAGTTGGGAAAACCTCCATATCTCATCACCCTTATTATGGACTGCGTCTTGATTTTATTTGGGAAACGTTTGGAACCAGTCAAACCAGATACAGAGAAACAATTTTTATTGCCTTCATGGGGTGAAGCTTTAAAGGTACAGGAATAAACATTAATAATCAATTATTGCAGTCACAGGCATCCTGTGATTTCTATTGACTACAGGCTGTATAGATCACATAGTAATGCTGAAAGTCGATAAACAATTGTTATCTAAGTGTACAATGAGAACTTTCGACTTGCAGACAAACTGTAATGTTATTCTTCGTTTGCTATTATATTGTCATAATGTACGGCTATCTAATATTTCTATTTTGCACTAGGTCATGGCTGATACGCGCTTCTTATTCAACTTGCAAAATTTCCCAAAGGATAACATTAATGGCGAAACTGTTGATCTAATGCGACCCTATCTAAACTTTCATATGTATACATATGAAGCAGCTAAACAGGCTTGTGGAAATGTTGCTGGATTGATTCAATGGACTATTTCAATGGTTACATTTTATTCTGTGAACAAAGATGTGCTTCCTTTGAAAGCAAGTATAGCATGAATAAAATTAATGCAAAGTGTTATGAATACCCTAAGATATTTAATAGATGGTTAGAATATATTACTGTAACTGTAATTACTGGAAATTTAAATTGGGGAAAATAATATCTGACTAACATTGTTATCTACAGGCTAATTTAGCCATACAACAAGGGAAGCACGATACAGCCAATCGAAATTTGGCGGAAGCTGAAAAACTTTTGAAAGCCAAAGATGAAGATTTGAAAGTAGTGCAACAGGAATACGACTTTGCTATGAGTGAGAGACAAGTGAGCTAATATTGCGTTCGATTTATATTCAGAGTAATTAAATACTGTATTGTCGAAGAACATAGTTTTTCACTAGTTTTTTGTGACGAATAACAGCGTTATAATGTTGATATCATATCACATAGAAAGTTGTTGACCAAGCTGCTGCATGTCAAGCAAAAATGGATACTGCAACAGCTATGATTGACGGTTTATCTGGAGAAAGAATACGGTGGACAGATCAATTAGCAACGTTTAAATCAGAAAGAGAGAGAATTGTCGGTGACGTTCTTGTTTTAACAGGATTTTTATCTTATTGTGGCCCGTTCAACCAAGAATTTCGAATCCTTTTGCAAAAGAACTGGTTCGAGTTTCTACATAGCCGAAAGATTCCCGTTTCAGTGACCATCAACATCGTAGATTCATTAACAGATTCAGCTACGGTTTGTCAAATATTAACGCAAATATATCACAGTTTCAAATTAGTTAACTTAATGTAAATTGAATGCTATACAGACAGAAAAATCATGATCCTCACTGCTATCGTACAATTCATTCTTTGTGCTAATACATTCTGGGCAGAGATACATGTATGTATTGATACAATATAGAGTGTACAAAATCACACATGTTTATCGTATGGGACTTTGGAAGTTCGTTGCTTGTAAAATTTAATTAAAAACCCCTAATAATGCTTATTTATATTATTAGACAGGAGAATGGAATCTTCAAGGTCTACCTAATGATGAACTTTCTATACAAAACGGTATAATAGTTACAAAATCTACCAGATATCCACTACTGATCGATCCACAATTACAAGGCAAGTCATGGATAAAAAATAAAGAAAAAGACTTCGAATTACAGGTAAGCCAAAAGATAAACTTGTATGACAAAACCATGTATTTAATGAATCAGTGCTGTGTAACAATGATATTTGAGTTATTTCATTAATGTTGATGTTATAGCAATCACCTCTGCTGCTACGAAAGATAGATTTGGTCATTATACATTACATATTTAATTTACCGTCATTTATAAAAATAAAAAATGAAAAATTAGGTGACACTACTTTCTCTGAAGTACTTCAGAACTCACGTAGAGGATTGTGTCTCCCTTGGACGTCCATTACTCATAGAAGATGTATCAGAAGAGCTGGATCCAGTATTAGATAATCTATTAGAAAAAAACTTTATAAAAATTGGCTCCTCGTTAAAGGTAAATTTTCATTCAGAAATATTCAAAGAAATGTTTTTTCATTGCTTACTAAATTCAATAATTCTTTTATAGCTTATCCAGGCGAATTCCTAATTGTCAATGTTCTGTATAGGTGAAACTTGGGGACAAAGAAGTAGATGTTAATGATCATTTTAGACTTTATATAACGACCAAGCTTCCAAATCCATCTTACACTCCGGAAATCTCTGCACGTACTTCCATAATTGACTTTACCGTCACACAGAAAGGTATAATATACATGCAGATTTATTTACTGTGGTGCTTAAACCAGCAGGTTATACATCTGGAAGGCTTTCAGGGAGTGAGAAAACGATAAACTATCAAGGAATGTATTCAAAAGAGTTGCCTGAATAATCCTGCCAAGTTGCAATGTTTCGTCATGTCCTGAAAATTTTCCGCTTGTATTACCTGCTGACTATTACCTGCTAGTTTCAGTGTCATCTATTTACTCATAATTCATTAAAATACATAAAACAGTCAACACTAAAAACCATCATTCGGAGAATGATAAATGTAGGGTAACATCTCATCAACACAATGAATATCTAGATTGCAATTTACAAGAATACAAAAGTGCTTTGCTGATCAGCACAAGGTCGTGAATCGGTCGCCTGCGTTTAATACGCTATTTTTTGCAACAGTGTGCAGAAAATTCGGTCATGTATACAGTAAATTATACAGCATCACATCAGAATACTATGCTTCGAGGTGGGGTGTGGGTTGGGCGCAACTGATTGAGTCCAGGGCTGCAAGCCCTATTGGGGGTGTTGGGGGCGAATCCCCCCTGGTGGGTTGACATATACCTATAAGAAAAATACTGATCTACATATTAAAAAAAAAATATATAAATATTAAATATGAATGTGAAAAAATATAAAATACCGAACATATATTTGAATGGGATAATTTTTACAAATATTATGTTAAATAAACAAACATTAATTTGCGAAAAAAATCGGAGGTTGTCACATTATTCGATTTCTGATATTAAATCATAAAACAATATGTAATCAATTCAAAATAAAAAATTAACATTGTACAACATCCAACGTAGCTTACGCCATGTTCACTACCAGGTGGACGGATAAAGCAACCAAAGAAATTTATGAAATAAACAACCATTCACTTGCACAATGATTTGAACATCATTACATTTTTCGATTACGTGAAAATGGAAACAGACGAAACTATGTCTTCTATTACGTGACGTAAATATTATAAGGATATATTGTTAATACAGTTTGACAGTACATCGTGGTATAGAAATGCAAAGAATTGAATATTTCATTTTACGCCGGCCAGTTATCAAATCGAATTTTACACACACTGTTGAGAAAAGGGGCATTTTACAACCCGATATCGAGGTGTAAGATCGAATTTTACGAACACTGTTGTAGAAACTAAATAGTTGTATACTTTAGGATTAGAAGATCAGCTCTTAGGAAGAGTTATATTAACTGAGAAACGGGAGCTAGAAAACGAGCGAACACAGCTAATTACAGATGTGACCAGTAATAAACGGAAGATAAAGGAGCTGGAAGAAAATTTGCTTCAAAAGTTGACAACTGTGCAGGTACATAGGTCTCTTTATTCGTTCTTGAAGTTTGTTTGAACTAAGTGAAACTAATTCATTATTTTCAAAAGGGATCGCTCATAGAAGATGTGGAATTGATGTCGGTATTAAATTCTACAAAACAAACTGCAGCAGAAGTAAACGAAAAACTGAACATTGCTAGGGACACAGAAGTTAAAATAAATGCAGCCCGAGAAGAATTCAGGCCTGTAGCCACACGTGGCAGTGTTTTATACTTCTTAGTGTGCGATATGGCTCAAGTGAATTGCATGTATCAAACTGCACTGACTCAATTTTTAGAACGCTTTGATATTTCCATGGCTAGGTGAGATACATTGAGGTCTATAACTTCGAAAATTGAAGTTCTAATGCTCAACTGTCTTAAATCCTACTTCAGTCTTAAAATGAACTATTTGATCACGCAAATCATTACTCTGCTAAGCATATATTCTACCACATTCCATTTATTTTTAGATCAGAAAAGAGTCCAATCAACCAGAGGAGAATCAATTTTATAATAGAATATCTCACCTTCGAAATTTGTAAATATAAAGCTCGCGGGCTTTATGAAAATCATAAGTACATGTTCGTTTTACTGATGACATTGAAAATTGATTTACAAAGGGGGGCCATCAGCTACGAAGAATTTCAATATTTCATAAAAGGCGGTGCAGCACTTGATTTGAATGCAGTAGCACCAAAGCCCTGCAAGTGGATTACTGATATGACATGGTTGAATTTGGTAGCGCTTTCAGGATTAAGACAGTTCCAATATATAGTATCGCAGGTTCCTGCATCTGAAAAAGTTTGGAAGTATTGGTTTGACAAAGAGGCACCTGAAGAAGAAGTGATTCCAGATGGCTATAACACATTGGACACCTTCCGACGTCTACTTATGATTAGGTGATTCAGCCTTGCACTTTCCTCACGTGTTTGAAGTATTACCAATAAGATACTGGTTATTCTAATATACAATTTGTAGAGCATGGTGTATGGATCGAACGTTAACACAATCCCGCAAGTATATTGCTTCTTCTTTGGGACCTAAATATGCGGAACCAGTAATTACACTTTGGGATATTATGCACGCAGAATCTCGGCCAAATACTCCAATGGTTTGCTTTTTGAGCATGGGATCAGATCCTACTCCAAGCATTGAACAACTTGCAAAAAAAATGGACATAGTTTGCAAGAGTATTTCGATGGGACAGGGTCAAGAAGTTCATGCTCGAAAATTAATGAACAGTGCAAAAACTGAAGTATGTTTATTGTTAGAATACGTATACTTAATCATTTTGTTTTCCCTTTTCTCCACATGATAATTCGAATATTTCTTCTGCAACTTCTAAATATGCAATTTCTACCAAATATTCTATACATTAGTAAATTTTCCGTCATTGCTCAAGAAACATTTTGCAAAAATTGGTGAAAGGCATTCATTTTAATTATATACTATAACTATTTCAAACTGCAATGTTATAATATTCCATAAGTCTTAATGTTAATAAAGGGCTTCTGGGCACTGTGTCAAAATTGCCACTTGGGTTTGGAATACATGGCTGAACTAGTCAACTTTATAACAGATATGGAATCATCGCATCCAGACTTTCGAATATGGATTACCACTGAACCACATAATGATTTTCCTATTTCTCTCTTGCAAATGTCAATTAAGTTCACTAATGAACCACCCCAAGGTATTAATAGGGATCCAATTAACTCTTGCTAAAATTTAGAATTGATTCAACATACTTCCATTTTAAATTGAATTGATTCTCAGGTATTCGCGCTGGACTCCTTGCGACTTATAGTGGCATGAGTCAGGACATGTTGGATCAGTGTGATGTTGCACAATATATACCGTTAATTTACGCAGTCTCGTTTCTACATACTGTTGTTCAAGAACGTCGGAAATTTGGACCTCTTGGTTGGAATATACCATATGAATTTAATTCTGCCGATTGGTTAGCATCTTGTATGTTCATGAACAATCATTTCAACGATTATGATGCCAAACGTGGTATAAGCTGGTCTACTGTCCGGTAATTTTTTACTTTATTTCATCAGTTATATTTATTGCATAACAGATTACTTTTACTTTACATTTAAATTGCAACACAGGTACATGATCGGGGAAGTTCAATACGGTGGTCGGGTCACAGACGATTATGATAAAAGACTTCTGAATACGTTTGCGAAGGTATGGTTTTTTGAAGGAATGTTTAACGAGGGATTCGTTTTCCATAAAGGCTATCCAATTCTTTGGTACAAATTAGTTTCTGAATATTTGAAAGCCATTGAGGCCATGGCACCAATAGATCCACCGCAAGCATACGGTCTACATTCAAATGCTGATATCACGTATGTTGTCGTTAGTTTAAATCACAATTCAAAAGTATTTTTTTAATAGTAGGCATATTATATGAATGAATATCTACTTTATTAGTCGCACATATCATAGCATCATAAACTTGCTAGTCCTGATACATATGTGTAACATTACGATATATTAGCTGTTATTATTCAATTATTCAATTAGATTTCAGATGATTAACGAACGTAATAAGTCATCAACTACATACCTCTTTTTAATGTGACTTTTTCCGATTCACTTTTTTAGTCACCAGAGTAGTGCTACTCAAGATGTGTTGGATACCATCACTTCGGTACAGCCCAAAGAATCTGGTGGTGGAGGTGGTGAGTCTAGAGAATCTGTGGTGATGAAGCTGGCTAAAGAAATGTTGGATAAATTACCTCCTGACTATGATCCGTTTCAAGTGAAAGAAAGGTTCATTATAATTTTTATTTAACTTCTTCTACCTTCTGTTGCTACATTGAAAGTTTATAAGTAAACGTTGCTTGCTCTTGAAATGTATATCACAGGCTTAAGTTTTTAATTAAAAATATCAACGAGGCCGAAGTTCTATTCAATAATTAATTCAATGATACATTAACGCTTTTGCCCATTGTTTTAATTAAATCTTTTATTCTTACTGGCAATGAAATAGTACAGTTTTAAAGATATGAATGGTTAAACAACTAATATAATATGTTCCATTCCAGACTAAAAATGATGGGTCATACTGCCTCCATGAATATTTTCCTGAAACAAGAGATAGATCGCATGCAAAAAGTTATTAAATTAGTCCGAGTAATGTTAAAAGATCTAGTCCTGGCTCTAGAGGGTATTATAATTATGAATGAGGTATGATTTTCTTTTTTTAAATCATTGTTGAGTAAATTTGAACTGAGTTTTTCGCACATGATGTTTGAAAAGAATGGTTATTAAAGGCAAATATGTAAAATATTCTTGCTTCTAATTCTGTGATAAATTAACTAATGTACAAACTTTATAGATGCTAAGGGATGCTCTGGATAATATATTTGATGCCCGAGTCCCCAAACTGTGGAAAGACAAATCTTGGGAATCCTCTACAATAGGATTTTGGTTTACAGAATTACTAGAACGAAATCAGCAATTTTCGACTTGGATCTTCACTGGTCGGCCTTGCCAGTTTTGGATGACAGGATTTTTCAATCCACAAGGTATGTTTAACACGTTTTCATTTCTACAATGTGCAAATATGTATTTTTCATTGGATTAAAAGTTTAATTCCTAGGTTTTTTGACTGCAATGAAGCAAGAAGTGACCCGAGCTCATCCTGGGTGGGCTTTAGATAATGTCACTTTGCACAACGAAGTCACACGACATACCCGTGAAGAAACACGAGTTCCTCCTCTTGTATGTAGCTTTGTATGAAAATAATTACTATTCTGCAGCATATTATTATTCAACTTGCATTATGATGAACAGGAAGGAGTTTATGTCTATGGGCTTTACTTGGAAGGAGCTGGATGGGACAAAAGAAATAACAAATTGTGCGAAGCTGCAAATAAAGTATTGTGTGTACTCATGCCAGTTATACACATTTTTGCATTATATAATACACCAGACAAAAGTCCAAAATTGTATCAGGTGGGTGTATATTAAGTACGAAAATCAATCAATGAAGTATTTTCCTTTTTTTCTCAAGCAATGATTCATTATCAATTTAAATATTTACCTGCTACTAATAAATGTAGAAAATCAAAACGAGATATTGAATGGCTGTCATTATACTTTTTATTGATTGAAAACGAATGAACCTTGAAGAACTATATTAGACCTTTTAAGATAATTATCATGTGATATTTCATATATTCACAGTGTCCTGTGTACAAGAAACCAATGCGAACATATATTTTATTGGTTACTCCTCTTTGGCTTCAAACATCTAGGCCACCAGACTTCTGGGTAATGCGAGGAACTGCTTTGCTGTGTGACGTCAAATAATTCAACGATATCTTAGGCATTTAATGGCGTATTGCAATGAGTAAGAGATTCGTAAGACTGCTCTTATATCACATACTTATATTGACTAACTAATTTTTGAGAGTGCAGCAATAAAAGTTTATTTAACGATGAATAAGGTGTGCCGCAATGTCTCTGACAAAATTTAAATCCTATCGCGAATATGTACAATACATATACTATTCTAAAGCATACCGGATACTGGTAAAGGTTTGTAAGAACTTTGATGATGCTTGGATTGACAATCATTTCGGGAGTTCATCATTATGCCTTATTTTGTAAAATTAACTTTTGAAAACAAAAGTGATGTGCGATTCCAGGAGCTGGATAAAACTATTGCATTCATTCTTGACTGCACATACCTATATTTATCTTCAATCGATGCATTAATAACGGGTTGTAATTCCCGCGAATCAGTCATGATATTAAAATTAGTTAACAAAATCGCGGCTAGGGTGATGGCGCTTACGAGTTGCGAGAAAACTCAGGAAGCTCGAGAAGCAGTATGTTTTGGAGAGATTTTGTTAGGTTAAATCTGAGCTATAGCCGGATAATTAGAATTTATATTAGCCATGCGATTACATGAAGTAAAGTAATAGCAAATAGCAAATTTTGCCTAAATGAATCTGTGCACTTAATACCGGAGAAAATGCTGACCACAAAATTGAACCTAGCATTTTCGACGGGTACGGTCAATAACGCACGTTTGAGCATCCTTGCCGGTAAATTGAATCTTAACCTATTGGAAAAAAAATCTTATTCTTGTGTCAGTCAAACGTTCATTCATAATTCACAATTCATTTCCAATAAGAGATTCGGTGAATCTTTGAGTAAGTATACCTCGGGTACGACTCCGAATAATTTATCCGGCACTAGTGAAGCTGGGCAAGCTTTGTTGCACCGGGTAGTATCAAGAACATTCGCTTCGGAAAATTTGCAAGAAAATGCTGACATTTTTGGAGACTTAGGCGATAGAAGGTATGAAAAAGTTGAATTGGACAGGGGTGACAAAAAGGAGGAAGAATTCATACAGAATGAAGCAAAACCACCACCTCGTTCAGTTTTGACTCCCGGAAAATATGCAGATTTGATAAAGCAGCATATCGCTTTACGGGATTTGGATAGTGCTGCGAACGTTTTGGACCAAGTGAAGGATGACCGTAACAAGCCTACGAATTACATGTATAATTTATTAATACGGGCATTTGCTATGCGAGGAAATGTAAAAAAATGTTTCAGTCTGTATAATAACATGAAAAAACAGGAGTTGAAACCAACTCTAGCCACCTATGTCAGCTTGCTGAATTCATGTGCCAATTGCATGAATAGTGAACTGGCCTTGGAGAAATTGATTCATTTGAGGCAAATAATGATTGAAAAAGGAATTGAAATAAATCCAGTGCACTATAATGCAATGCTAAAGGCCTATGGTCGTCATGGAAAGCTTCTCGAAGCATTTCAACTAGTCGATGAAATGAGTGATAAAAAAATGACAATTGGTATCAGCACATGTAATTTTCTGTTACAAGCTTCTATTTCAGACAAAGAAGCCGGTTTTCGACATGCTCTTATTGTTTGGCATCTTGTGCGTCATCGTAAATTAAAACCAGATATATATACGTACAATCTTCTACTCAGATCAGCTAGGGACTGCAAACTTGGAAACTTGAAAGCTGAAGATTTGGTCGCATTTCCAGAGATTAAGAAAAATGAGGCAGCAATGATTACCTATGCGGATAGGACAAATTTATTGGCTCATCCACCCCAAGTTGGTCAGCAATTGCCCCTTATTGATACCTCAAACAATACTGACTTAGTTGCTGATAGTGAAACTAAATTCACATCTAAATCAGCCATTTCAAAAACAAGTGATCCGCTACCATTGGCTAATATACAAAGTTCTTCTTCTCAAATGAATTTCCTTCTACTGGGTGGTATTGCAAATTTTATAAGTCAAATGGAAAATGACAAAGTCAAACCAGATATAAAAACTACAACATATCTTATGGAGCTCGTTCCTGGCAGCGAGTTAGCCGAGAAGACTGTCATCAATTATGCAAAATCTGCTGGAGTAGAATTGGATGTTGACTTTTACAATTTACTGATCAGAAAAAGAAGTTTCCGATTCGACTATCAAAATGCCCTGGTAAGAATCGTATGAAGTAATGCACTATATTAATGGTTTCTGATCAGCCGATCAGAGACTACAAGTATGTGTTACACCTTTTTCCACCACACAAAGCCAAATTAAGTAAGATATATGTTGAGTTAGCATGAAGTATAGGTATTTAATTAGTTTGAATAATAGTATGTTTGTTGGTTTGTAGAACAGGATGCTTTTTGCAATCTTTATCATAGTTTTCTTTGAACCGAACCATTTAACAATAAACTATGCAGTATAGATAAAACTGTATGGACGAAGTAATATGATTTTTGTTTACAAATAAGAATAGTTTTCCAAAATGAAAATCAAGTTTTATCAAAATACGCGATTTCGTTTAGTATTAAAAATAGCCCAATATTCAATTTCAATCTTGTGTCAACAGAAAGTCTTATCAATGCTGGAACAGGACAATCTTGAACCAAATATAATGACATGGGGCGTACTGGCGTTGACTTGCACCACTCCTTCACAAGCCAGAGAATTATTTGAGGGTATGGAATTAAGCGGGCACAGGTTGAATGCACAAATTATAGGGGCTATTCTCAGGCAGGCAGCTCAACGTCTACAATTTAGTTTGATCATAGAACTTATGCAAAAGATGCAGTCTGAGAAAATAATCCCCAGTCCCAAAATATATGAGATATTAGATTTACTCAACAAGAAAGCAGCTAAAATGTTCAGAGCTAAGGTATGTATTACTGATTGACAATGATAAAAGTTTTGGGCTGAAACTAGCTGCCGATTCACTGAAAGATTGTATACACATTGTTTTTTATGATCAAATCATTTGAATTAGCAGATAAGTATTACAAATGTTGAAATATCATTGATTTGAGCAGTTTTTCCATGAAAATTACTACATGTATGAAGCTTTTGTGAATCGTCAACTCGCTATTTTAAGCATCATAAATTCATGTTCTTTGCAAAGAACTGAAACTTGAAAAAAAAAAATTCGTTAGTTTTGATAATACAACTTTTTTCACATCATTTAAGATTTTCAGATGCGACAAATAAGTAGACGTTACTTTTCACTTGAGTTGAGTCGTCTCTCATTCCCTCTTTTGATCATTCCTCACACTTCTTATGCACTTATACAATTTATATAAAAATATTCTTTACCATAGTGAAATTTGTTCAATTTTGAATTCCATGTTACAGGATGATGACAATAATGTGAACAAATCATTGAAGTATGGATATCAGAACTTTAAACGTGTATATCCTCAATGGCTCAAGGAAATGAAGGTTGCTTCATCGGATAGAAAAAAGAAAGTGTTCGATTTTACTTCTCATTAAACAGTAAAACAAATGTGATGGAAATAATATGTACATATTTACTTACAAATCTAATGAATAAGATGAGAGGAATATACTGCATATTTGTTTCTACAATACTTAGAAATAAATTGGTCAGATAGAGCACTAGGGTTAAAAGTAACAATTACCGATGAACTGTATTTAGATAATATGAGCGAAATATTACAAGTCGGTGATCCACAAGATTACATCATTATTTTGGCGATATGACAGCCAAAGCATTCATTATGCCATAGAAAAATAGATTGCCGTGTTTCTGCAATGTCTCTAGTATGACAATAGCAAGTCTGAAAATAATTAGCGAAGGTATGGCGGCCGGGTCTCAGGTAACCACGGTCTGCCTCTACCTCCTGACCCAACCATAACACCTCTAGAAGGACATGGACCACGAATACTAATTTTGTTGTAGCCTGTAGGTCCTGTGGGCTGCGCTCCACAAGTCTCTAAGGCAACAAAATCATCTACGTGGAGAGAAGGTGGTCTTGAAGTATTGGGTGGTCTTGAACGGAACGGATCTGCACCACGTCCAACCCCACCAGCTGCCGGCCCTCCTCTCATAGAATTTGTAAATTGAGCTCTTCCTCGCATTGGTGTCACTAAACGAAGTAAGAAAATTTCACGCATTTATTATTAATTATTATTAAACAATAACTTTGTTTAGATGCATGTTGTAAAACAAAAATTGTCTTACCAAATGGCTGCTTTGTTTTAGCAGTGGAAGTGCTGGATTTTTGCGGATCTCGATTATCTTGATTGTCTATTTGAGCTTTTGGTTGTACAGATTGATTCGTGTCATTAGGTGGTGCCTTGGTACACAAACGTTGTGTTTCAGATAGTAAGTTAAAATCAGCTGGTAACAGCTCAGTGGCCAAAGTTAAAAGATCAACTGCAATTTCATGCAGTGGCTGGTGATTTGGTCCAAACATTAACTTTTCTGATCGTTTTATTGGACGGGTGATGAGGCCAAAAGATCTCTGTGAAAATTGATTTAGCAATGCCTCAGGAGTTGGAAGTAGGGGCTCCAACATTTCAGGTATTGATTCCTTCTCTTCTTTTTGCTCAACGTTCTTCAGAGCTTCTACTAAGTCTTTCGTGTCTTCATATTTTTCTAACGGATGATTGGTTTTACCCCACGAAATTACAGATGCCAGCTGTTGTACACGTAAAAATAAAGTTCTTGTTGGCAATTTGCAGGAAATTAGTGATTCCAAAAAAGTGACGGTTAATCCTGAGACACATTTTTTATTCTCGTCGCCGTCATCCAAATTTGACACATGTTCCAACAATTCAAATAATGCTGCAGGATGACTTTCTAGACAGCTTTTGACATGATAAAGTCCATAATTGTGAGCTGTTAAAGACATTAATGCATTCAATGTATGCTTCAAGATATCGAGTTGATATTTAGGTGCATTTGCTAAAATTTCAATGAGTGTTGTAATAATGGCAAGGAGTGGTTCTTTGCTAGGCACTGAATGGGTCAATCGCTTTTCAAACGTTTCACTTGCATCCAAGTCTATCAAACTCAAAGTTGAATCACACAGAGTTACAAGAATATCCAAGATTTCGCGTTGCACGAAATTGTCTGAAGTAGTTTTCAAAGTAGAGCATAACAATTCAATCACAGGTGGGTAGCGTTGATCAGATTTAACTTGTGCTCTAGCTGCAGGGCTAGTTAAAGTTAGTAGCGTTGCTTTTAATGGAGCATGTCTTACGAGATCTCCAAGCAATACTAATATCGGTATATTTTTTTCCAACGGAGTTGCAGCCAGTACACTATCTAGCAAGCATCTTCCAACTAATAGAGCAGTTGGTGCAGCGAGGTCGCTTAGCTGCTTACAAACGCTAGACAATAACGTCAACAAATCAATATTCCAGCTGTTGCAGAGCAAACGTAATGTTTCAGTCAAGTTAGTGGCTTGGGCTTGTAAATGTGCAGACCAAAGTTTTCTTTGTCCCAACATACGTGGGACATCTTCAGGAGCAATTTCTTTAAAGTTCAAAATTGGAGGAAGCAATCGCTCCAAAAGTTTTATGCCAGGCACGAAATTGCATGGACTCAAAGCAACCATTTTCAATACTTCCCCCAACATTTGTGTCCATAAAGATTTAGCAACATTTCCTGAGCCATCAGCGTCAACCGCTCTTGTAAATATTAATAGTGTTTCAACAATTTCATTTGAAAGATTATGGACAAATCGTGTACTTGGCATGGCTTCTACTAAAGAATAGACACCAAGAAGAGGGACTACTGCTGTCAAATCCTTGAAATCTGTACCCATACATTTAACTAGTCGATCCAACATAGCACCTATTAGTTTAACACAGGGTAAGAGCAGAGCTGCCAAAGCCAAACCTCTTCTACCAGTCAAAGCAGCTCGATGTAAGTACGGTTGTTCGTAAAATTCAGCAATATTTGTCATAACTGTAAGGAGAGCAGGAAGGCCTCCAGCAGCAAATAATTGTGTCAAAGCATTACAGTGCTTCAGCTCAACATATGGTTCCATTGGATCAGAGTCGTTTTTTGATGGGAAGATTAAATAGACAAGTATTCTACAAGCAGTGACCAATTCCCCAGGCAATGAAGGGGCTCTATTCGAATGCTTACGGATAACAATTACTAAAGATGACACATCACTGTAATCCCAACTAGTGCGCTGCATTGCTATTGTTAGATAGGATGTAACTTCTCTTAAGACTGGGTGATTCCTTGATTTTTCCAAGATATCAGTAGCACGGTTCTGAAAGATCTCAACGTGATCTGAGTAGCGTACAATCATTGAGATTATTTCTGCCGCAAATTCTCCTAGAGTAACATCAGACAAGTAAGGCAACAGAATTTCTATGAATTTGTCCATAGGTACAACTGCAATTATTGCACGCAGACCTTCAGGATAAGCCAAGAATGAATGTAATTTTTTTAAATATGTCCAGTCACTACTTTGTAGAGAAATCAAGCACTGCACAACCTGAAGTCGCCAAGCAAGAAGACAACCAAGCCCAGGACGATCGTAGTGTAAAGCTCTCAAAATCATTTTTGTAATTTCAGGGATATCTAAAAGATACAATAGACCTTCAGTGGTTTCAGCGAGACATAAGAGAAAGTGGCGAATAGCTTTTATGAGACAAACATTGGATTTCGAAGAAATAAGGGCCAAAAGAACTCGATGCATAAGTTTGTGGTGTGAGAAATACGCTATTAAATGGCTATGCGTACCCGGCTCGCGTTCAAATTCTATACGTGCACTTGCCGGCAATTGCCGCTTTGGTTGAGACATAAGTGTTGGAGCAAACATATATGCATTTGTTAATTCGGACACAACTGATTCTGTGAGTTCTGTTGTTTCAGCGAGTAACTCGTAGACATGTATTTTCCTCAATAATGAGCTCAGAGCATACTTTAGCCGGGCTAGCTTTGCTGCGTCTAGCATTTCCAATGCAAGCTTGTACAAGTTGCTATTTGGAGTTGAAAATTGCGCAACTATTTCAGGGCTTATTAAGGCTGCATCCAGCGCTCTTAGTGCTGACAATTTCACAGGAAGTGCAACATTCTCTTGCATACAAAGATATAGTAATCGAGATGGAGCTTTTACATTCAACAATACTGCTGGTCCGTGAGGAATTTTGCATAATGCTTCAGCTAATCGAACGCCAACTTTTATATGGCGTACCTTATAGGCAGGTTGAGGATGGCTGCGAGCTAAATCCATGTCAAGTCCTGCATCAACAACTTTTGTGAAATCCTTGAAATCATCCTTGCTCAAATCCATATTGTTTAACATTAAACACATTGTTTCACAATTGTGGACGAATGTCTCTTTCTCTTGTCCAGAAGCATTGATGAAATTTAAAACAGATTTTGTGATGGCACATAACATTTTCTGATGCCGATCATGGCCAGCACCGTCATCAGACTTTTTACCTGTAGGTAGCACAGGCTTGTTTAGATCCAGTAGATCTGGAGGTATTAGAGAATACTGATTAAGTACTTGCGTAACGTCACATTCATAATCTACACTTGGTGGGGCATCGTCAGCCATAATATCTTCATCACTGAGGATTGGTTCAAAGGGCTCTACAGTTCCTATTTCGATTCCATCTCTATCTCCGTCTTCTTCCTCTGCAGAAATTGATTCTGGACTTAGTGAAACTAAAGATTCTGTAGGAGGCGAAGAAGGCCGTTTGCCCATTTTTATTAAGGCATTTCCAGGATGTTCTTCCCACTGTTCTGTTGGAACAGTTGCCACAGGTTCTGGAACTACATTCCTTGAAGGATCAACTGTTTGTATTGGCTGTACAGGTGGGGATGGCGTGGCTGCGACACAGGTTTCCTGGCAACAAAAATTTACTATATTTAGCTTTATGCGTTATTACTGAATTGAAAATGTATTATTAGTATAGAAAGTTGACGCCAAATTTCTGAGCAGTGGGGGTTCCTGACTCAAAGGTTTTCTTTCCAATTAGTTGACAAATCTCTCAAGCCAAGTTGCATTTGATTTGTAAATTTGAAGTGATTAGGTGTTGTCCAGCCCAATCAAATGAAAGATATTGCTTTGAAAACAAACTCTGTGGTGGCTGAAAACTATTACTTGAAAGTCACTGTCTTGGGCTGCTTGGAGTCTCTCTAAGTTGATGAGGGAACCAAGGAATTTACTTCTAACCGACAATAATAGAAGCAAACTACGAACCGTGGAATTTGCAGGCTGTGGGTTTTCATAATACCATTCAGCTGACTGTTCAGGTATCTGAGCTGTACATTCTGGAGTTTCTTCTGATCCGCTAACGCATACTGTTGAGTTGGCAGCTGGAGTAGGTACTTCTGGGGGATTACTTAAGCTTTTTGTGAGAGTACCGTAGACCGCCAAAGTAATGGTTGTATACCACCCGCGTAAAACAAGTCCATCGGTGGGTATTTGTTTGCGTTCGCATTCCAGTTGAATGTGAATGTTTTGTTTGTATTCCAAGCCTCCCAGTGATTCGAAGGTTGAAGCTCCAGGTTTGCTCAAATCGTTTACAAAAAATTCTATCTCAAACTGGGATGGATTAGTTGCTCTGAAAAATAAATAAAAATCGTCAAATTTTTTGTCACTTTGCAGCAAGTTGCCAGAAACAATAATTAAGAGTGATATCCTCTTACCCTAGCCGGACGCCCCCTGGAAAGTCTGCCTGAACGCGTGCACCCAGAGGTATTATCCGAACCTCACTAATGAACACGGGCTTAGGAAATTGTACAAGGTCTAAGTTAAGTTCCTGAGACGAAAGGAAAAAAATTCTCATTAGCTAGTCGGCAAAATACACATATTATTTATGAAGTATACACATAACCTCTAAAAACGTACCTCGGAGATATCGTGCGAAAATGTGTCGAAAAATAATAATTCTACGTTTTCCATTTTTACTGTATTAAAAATGTACGCGTGCTAGTTTCATAGCGTACGAATTGCGATGATATAATTGCAGATTGTGATTCAAAAATAATTAAATTCAATAACTGGAGCACTGGACATTTCAAATTGATAATTTGACGGAACGATTGGAATTTACGGTCGGTTGCGGTTGAAAAAATATGACAGGCCTGGGTAAGTTAGTGATCTTGAAATATGTGAAAATAAATAAGACGTAAAAATAACTATCATTCATGTAAAAATCTATGGGTAAAAATGTTTGAAATAACTTTCGAACGCTGACACTACCACATGAAGGTAGAATCCCACCACGCACTTGCGCATGATGTGACATCGTATTTGAAACGTGTGTCAAACATGCAGAAATGAAATATCTATATCACGACACAACATCGCATGAACACTCGGTAACAGTCTGAATAAAAGGAGTCTGGAACTCTGGTGAACGTGGACCATCAGATAAGAATTATAATTGTAATTAATTGATTATATCTGCGTGTTTTTCCGACCGGCTTTCGCGGTCGGCTACTGACACGTAGGACTTTCTATCTGGTTGGTTAGCCTGGTTATCGTAGTCTTGTGATCAGCAGCTGAGTGCCGATAAAAGAGCGATCAGTACAAGTTCGAGCTTGGCTGAATATTTTCTGTAATAAGCGGAAAACGCCTGTTTAAGGCGGATTTTTGACAAAAACCTAGTAGTCAGTGAAAATTAAGAGTTATGGCAGACAGATCAGCCATCAGGGACATCATTCCCGCTCTTCCCGACGAGAAAATCGGTGCGTATAACGCAGACCTCTTCCAACCCAACAGTGCCCCTCCCACTTTAACAAATCTATCTTGCACTTAAGGCAATGATATGCAATTGTATTTTGTTGTATATAGTCATTATTTTTAGAATGGTGACTAATCTAATATTGTGTAAATTTCAATGCCTTGTCATAAACTGGTCAATTAGTTTCTATTGCGTTCATTTACAGACATGCTCGCCGCAACGAGTGTCCTGCAGCAGCAGGCTACGGACATAAGGAACCAACGCATCAACTGGCAATCGTATCTCCAGTAAGTTCAATCTATTTTCTACACATCTGTTTCAAATAATTTTAAATGTATAATCCAAGAAATGTGATTCTCGGACATATAGCTCATCTTGCTTTTTTGAGTGTGAATCGATATAAACTTTCCATTCATAATTACATCGTTTTTTTAAAAGCTACTGTATAGGACAATTGAATTAAATAGATTTAGGCCAATATATCTATTGCTTTTTGGGCTTACTTCTTTTTTTACATTTAATAACTATCTGTTTAATTTTATTAAGTCATATAGTCTTTGAAACTGTTCGGTGAACAAAAGGTCCAGCGTAACAAAATAAGGACTTTACCTTTGTTCTTCACGTGCATGACTTGGAGAATAACTGTTTCTCGCTGTTAAAAAATAGGTCTCAGATGATTTCAAAGGAGGACTATGATTTTGTGGTTGCCTTTGATACCAGCGATGCGGCAGCACGTGAAGCAAAACTAAAAGAAAATCCAAGCCAAGCAGCTAAAACTTTCCTAAATCTACTGGGCCACGTTTCTAAGGATCAAACTATCCAGTATATTCTCATTATGATCGATGACATGTTACAGGTAGGGCTATAATTCTGTACTTTTGATAATCAAGCAACCAGTGCAAAAACCGTTACAGATTTATATTATACAGATATTATTTTATAAGTATAAGATTCTGTAATTAAAAAACTTGTAATATAGGAGGATCGTAATCGTGTTGAAATATTCCGTGAACATTCGTCTCGCAAGCGAGAATCTGTTTGGGGACCTTTTTTGAATCTACTTAATAGACCAGATGGATTCATCATGAATATGACATCCCGTATCATCGCTAAGATAGCTTGCTGGAGCCATGAAATTATGGAAAAAACCGATCTCCACTTCTACCTCACTTGGCTAAAGGATCAACTTAAACTTAACGTGAGTTTTGGTGCGGTAGATGAACTCTGATTTAATATAAATTGAAATACAAATGTTTGATGACGACAATTTTTATGACATCAGTTAAAGAAGCCAATGATAAGTCTTGTATTTTCACAATTCAGTTTTACTGTGAATCGAAGTTGCGTTTCTCAATTTGAAGGGAAGTTATGTGTAAATTACACGTAAATATCCATTACTAATGTATTGTTTGTTTCAGGATTTTTAGTTGTATAAAATACTACTTATATGCATTCAACTGTGGTAGAATTGGACATAGTCTAGTCGGGCCATTACTTGCTTAGATGCATGCTTCCTTGCTTGGCTTTAGCTCGCACAATTAACACACACTAGCTTCTGGCAAAAACATTTAGGAATAATAAAATTACTTTTGTGACGCGTAACGTAATTGTCGGAGATACTACGAACCTGTGTTTTTAGAGTTTGTCATGACCATACCATAGTTCTCGATATACGTTTTAATTTTATTATTCTCGAATTCTGTTTCAATTGATGGGTTATAACTTTCGTATTCATATAGCTTAGGATACGGAAAGTAATAATATCTTTAGCAGTTTCATGAAACCTGATTTGAGTCAGGTATCAAATTTACACCTCATATTTCATTATCACGATATTCATTTTTATATCGATTGTTATAAAAATATAACATAATTATTGAAATTAATTATTAACAGTTTTAATAGACGTGCTCAGTATTTTAGTACTTAGTGCCAAAGGAGGGCGTATCAATGTTGCTTTTCATGTGCGGTTGTGGGATTTTTCACAAATATATAGAACTTGGATGGAGGATAAATCGAATGGGTTTTTAGTTTGAAGCCCTTCAGGAGGCAAGCTTGCATGCAGAGATAGTACAGGACATCACACCCAACGAGGCTGGAGATTCCAATGAACTGCATGAATTGCAGAACCCGGTTGGTTCCATAACAACTCATCATATCAGATCTTTGCAATTAGATTTTTCTGATAGTTCATTATATATCTAGGATGGGCTGGCCTTTCTGATCGCTGTTCAAAACTATACTTCTACTCAATCCTTTAGTGATTTATAGTATTAAAACAGTCGCTTTTGAATCTATTTGATCAAACATCTATCAAGTATCTTAGTACGTGAAAAGGCCTCTGTGTAGCAAATGGAAACAAATTTTTTTGCAATCCGCATACAACTGTTATTGCATAAAAATTCATTCAAATATTTTTCATTTCATACTGCATGTTATACCTATACTCTTTATTTGTAATTGATGCTAGAGTGGAAAGTTTGGCGTACTATTTTCTATTTTTGGTACTTTTCTTTTAATTATATTTTATTTTATTATTCACTTTATCACTTTTATTTTATTTAACTTCAGTTGCATGATATTCATCATTTCACCGTGGAAAAAAAAAGTTCTTAGTTTTTAAACTTTAAGTAGCACATCATTGGTGAATACACAACAATAACACTTGCACGATTTTGTTCGTATTACACTTGCACTACCCGTTTGCATTTACGTACAGCTAATATAATTTTAGGTCATTAGAAGTAATTTAGAACTCTAATTGCGCGTTTTCCCGAACTACGATATTTTTGGTAGAAATCATTCTAATTTAGTAGAATATTCCTTTATACGAACGTTAAGCGAATACTGGTCGGCCAAGTATTAATACAAATGTACAGGAGAATTTCAAACAATCATTGAAAGCCAATTTAATTCTATGAACGAACTTTAAAATATAAAATAACGACACAACACGTTAAATTTCATTTGGTTGCCAAAATTCATGTACATACTTTTAGTGGGAATTTAAAAAGCATTCTGACTCTTGTTATATTCTAAGATATATCAAATTTTTCAGCGGTTGAGGTATTTTAATAACAGTAAATTCAGAATAACTGTGTATCAATCTGATATTATTACCTCACAGAAATCTATTGCCAAAAATTTAATTTCTCGTTAGAATCAAATACGTATATCAATAATAACATGTTTTTGCTACATTTTAGGAGGAACTTGGAGAGATATGACATATATCACAAGAATATTTTCTATTATAAACTTAAATTCAATCAATAGAAACTATAAAATCACAAGATGGACAGAACTGTAGTTTAGAGTCGAATGAACCATGTGTAATCAACAATTTTTTAATTTTTCCTGTAGAATAACGAATATATTCAATCTGTTGCCCGTTGTCTCCAAATGATGTTGCGAATTGATGAATACCGCTTCGCCTTTGTTTCTGTCGATGGAATTTCCACACTCTTGAGCGTTTTGTCTGGAAGGGTCAACTTTCAAGTCCAATATCAACTGATATTCTGTTTGTGGGTTTTGACATTCAATCCTCTTCTTGCTGAGAAGATGAACAAGTAAGACATTTTTCCATAGTCAATAATAGTAGTAGTTTATTTCCTTGTGCACCATTATGGATTTATAATTAAGGGTTATATCTTATCTTTACCCTTCTACGTACTTCATTTCTATAATAGGAACCTCTACAAATTCAATATTCCACATTCACTTGTAATGTAGAAAAATAATCCTTTTTCTTTCTGATATAACACAAATACAATTTTATAGATACATACACATTACACATATTATATCTCAAACATAAACTTTCCTCCTAGCTACATGTATAACAAAAGTACTGTTTTATATTTTTTTATACTCCCTCCCTTCCCTTCCTCCTTTCCCTCACATGCTATCCATTTTCATTTCTTCCTATTTTCTCTTTTTGCAATTTATTGCTACTACGACTCTTCTCCCTCCTTTGATTTCTACGTTTCCCTGTGAGTGCCTTTATTTTATCTTCCAGGTGTTTTATTTACCTTCCCTGTTTCTTGACATTGTTCCTCTTATCAGGCACCACTTTTCTCCCTGACTTCATTTTATCTCCTCCTTTTTCCATGATAGTCGATAACAAATGATATTTTCTTGTTCTTTGACTCTATTTCTCTGTATTAGAGTTGTTCAAAGATAATATACTCAATCCAGTGATGAAATACAACGATTTTTCTTTCGTTTTACTAGGTTCAATGTTATTCCCATTCTTGCTGATATTCTCAGTGACTCTGTCAAGGAAAAGGTGACTCGCATCATTCTGGCAGTGTTCAGGGTAAGTAAGAAAAACAATCATAATTATAAATTCCATCTTAATTTCCCCTTCTGTCTCGTTTCAAATTCTTGTGTCTACATTATTATTCTTCATCCAGTTTACAAGAATTTCTTCCCTTACTCCATTATCACATTTAACCATTATTTTTTCCATTATACACGGAATATTTCATGACATGGAGCACTCACACTCAGGGATGGGGCCGTCCAAGAGCAGTTACCACATCATACAGGCGCCTGCTTTGAAACATATCCCTTGTTTAGTAAAAAATTGTCTTTTCTTCATTGGCAGTTTTACGATTTCTCTTATGGAATTTCTAACTGAATTACAATCACTAATCTATTCTAAGCTTTAATAAGACTCTTGTCATGTGTCTGATTTAGGTCTAATAACTTACTATTTTATTGATAGAACCTCATTGAGAAAGTTGAAGATGGCCAGGTAGCAAAAGAGCACTGCATTGCTATGGTTCAGTGCAAAGTATTGAAGCAACTCTCCATCCTAGAGCAACGCAAATTTGACGATGAAGACATAACCGAAGACATTGAATATTTGAACGACAGACTACAGGCGTCTGTTCAAGACTTGAGTTCGTTTGACGAATATGCAACTGAAGTCAAATCTGGTCGTCTTGAGTGGTCACCAGTGCACAAGTCAGCTAAATTTTGGAGGGAAAATGCTAGTCGTCTTAATGAGAAAAATTATGAACTGTTACGCATACTGGTTCATCTATTGGAGACTAGCAAAGACCCACTTGTTCTCAGTGTTGCCAGTTTTGATGTTGGAGAGTATGTGCGCCACTATCCTCGTGGAAAACAGTGAGTGAAAATACGTTACTTTCTTCAAATTTCGACAATGAAACGCAAGACTAGCATAAATTTTTCTGAATATGATTTATAGAATTGTGAGTGAAAAGTTATCTGTTTCAAAAGGATTTCGATGTTTATCGAATATATTAAGAATGCCTGGAAATAAATAGAACCATAGTATGTCAAGTTGTCGGTTTTCTTTTGAACTTTGAAGTCTTTGTGTGAATGATTTATGGGAGACGGAACTTCCACATTGATCATTAATCCATAAGTTTTTATGGAAGATCATGACGAATCATAATAATTATTATATAAAATGAATAATTGAAACCGTGAGACTTTACTATAAAGCTATCACATTCTACGTCTTCATATTTCGGATTTTTAACCAGAGAAACTTGAATACTTTATTTGCAACCTTGATGACTGATAAACAGACGTATAAGCAATAACGCGAGTTACAGTGAACTACGGAGCGTAGTGTTTCTAGTGGGGAAGGTTCAAGTATTTCTGAGCGCGGTTCCCTTTCTATGTTCAAGCACAAAGGTTATGAACCCGCTTAAAGAAGCTACCTTGATATTGATGTACAGTCATTGCATTGTAATGTTAATTTAAATGAAGATTAAATGTTTTTTGTTATGAATTGTATATAAAACTTAGTCAATTTTTATTATTATACTGTTTAACATGAGCTAATTTATTTTACAGTGTTATTGAACAGTTGGGTGGCAAACAACGTGTAATGCAGTTGCTTGGACATGAAGATCCTAATGTTCGCTACGAAGCTCTCCTTGCAGTTCAAAAGCTGATGGTACACAATTGGTGTGTATTCAATATTTTGTCACAATTTCTGAGATTTTTAAATTTGTTGATTACATGATGAATAACCTAAGTGCATAAACTGACAATTTGAAAAATTGTCTAGTGTTAAATAGTAAGTTCAAAGAACCATTTCTTTTCATAGGGAGTATCTTGGCAAGCAATTGGAGAAGGAACAAACTGGTATGCCAGGATCAGGAGGCGCTCAAGTTCCTGCTAAAGCCTAAACGCTTTCTATCCCATTTTACCTTCTGTACTATTTAGTTTTTCCGACACGTCCAGTAAAACGATGATGGTCCACATTTTGGGAATCATATAGTTTCACTGTTTATCTTCGAAACAATTGTGTTTTTCATAAATCAAAATTTATCAGGCAATCTAAGTAACATCAATCTAAATTATTAGCAACATTCCACACTTGTTTTCGCGGCAAAGACTTCAAGCAATAACTTGTTAAATTTTTGCAAAAATAAACACAATCAAAGTTTTTCTTCTGTTGAATACGAGAAGAATGACCCTTTGTGCTGTGAAGGGTCGTTTACTAATCGGTAATTGCATTACATCACTCGTTATTTCTTACTTTTACTGTGCATAATAAGCTATACTAGATGGTTTCATCGCGGGTCAAAAAGTATTAAATTCTTATGTACATATGAATATTATAAATATCTATATCATCATAGCCTTATGATATGAGTGGTGATTGTATAATATAATAATTATACCTACTCTTATAAGTAGCAGTAAAAAATAAATTGTAAAATAGTAGTCGAATTTGAATTAAATATTATTAGCCATATGAATTGAAAATTGCGATTACCGCCAAGAACAAGTAGTACTGACTTTCAAATTATTAAGTTAACAAATGAATTGATGGTTTGAGATGACGACCTTTCTTAACCTTATTATTTGTTATTGTTGAAAATTAATTGGTATTCCAGATGATTATAAATGCATTTTAATTTATTACATAATTACCAAAAACATGAATATAAAGACAGACTTTTTTTTTCATAGAGTCATAACAGGCAGATTGTCTGACAATTTATTAATCACTTTATACATCACTTTTCACTAATCGCAAGTTTGATATTTATGTTACATGAAGTTAATTGTGTGACTAAATATCGAAATATGTAGGGTATTTCCACTTCACCTACTGCCCCATCATCTTTGCACAAGCGACACCTCGTCCTTTGATCACCCATTCCCATCTTGTTCAATACCAACTCTGTTACAGGACCAAGCAAAGTCCCGCATTTCTGACACACCAGTGTCTACAATAAGTACAAATATTAAAAATACTTTTCAATCTTGCGGTTTCAGAAAACTAGCCGTACTAGACAATACTTGACATAATAATAAGTGATTCACTTACAGTGATCTTATCAGAACAATGAAATAGCCGATCTTGAAGTAAGAAGGAGCATCCGTGAGAGATGAGAGAATCTCGTTCCATTTCCCCAAATCTCACACCACCTCCTCTTCTACGTCCTTTTATTGGTTGTCGGGTCACTACATCAACTGGTCCAGTACTTCTCACCTAAGGTAACAACAGTAATGGTGACACCCACTGAATATGTTTAAAGAGCCTGCCGCAATAATCTCAAAGCAAAATCGAGTGAAATCATAGTTTTTACGCAATAAAAAGACTGATAAGATGAGAAAGCTGCATGTTGTATATATATTATCGCTGCTCATACATATTTTCGCACTCGATTATACTCCCATACTGACTTATACTTTATCTCTCATTTGCAACTTAATCCATTCTTCTTACGATCCAGTTCGGGGATACACTAACTGCGGTGAATAGCATTGGAAAAAGATCAATATGCACCAAGTACAGCTAGCATATTTAGATTGAAATTGTTATGTCTCATTCATCTAACATTTATAGTTTCTCATTAGACCTTGCATTCTTGGCATAGCTACGACGTTGAGATATAATTGAAATTGTGACAGAAAGTTTACTTCTATAATATATTGTATACCAAGTAAGCCTAAATTTTATCATAACAATAAGTTAATTTTCTGTCTGAAAAATGATGAAGATACAATAGTCCTAAGACATATTCCTTTAGAGTAACTGTTGGGATACGAACCTGCCACTTGTCAGACACCATGTGCCGAAGCCTTTGGTAATGTACTACTCCAAAAAAAATGTCAGCCGTCATTTCTCGCCCATCGATGCCAGAGTACATTCGTTCAGTACCATAATAATTATAACCACCAGCTTCTAACAGTTTTCCAAAGTAATCTACAGCTGTATCCTCCTCTGTAAACCTGAATGGTGTCGCATCATGGACAAAGCCGTGCACAGCTGCTGACTTTCCAGCCATGACTTCAATCATCATAGCTGGATTAAGAAAATGCCATTAAAATTGTTTAATACACTGACATACTGAGAAAATGTTCTTAATTTCTGTGGATTTAAATATTTTCATAATATTTTAAGTAGATCATAACCATCATTTGATGGAAAAAATAAGCCATTTTTAAACAAACCAAAAATAATTAAATAGATAACACGAAACCTTACCAATAGTCATACGGCTAGGGAAACCATGTGGGTTGAATACAATGTCTGGAATTAATCCTGTCTCAGTAAATGGCAAATCTTCTGCAGGCCACTTTTGTGAGCAAATACCTTTCTGCCCTGCTCGCGAAGCAAACTTATCCCCCACACTTGGATTACGCTGGAATTTCGTTTCATGATAAAAACTTACTCACTGATAACAATATTATTAACATGTTCTAAAGATACATCAAGTTGTTTCAGGTGACTTGTTCGAAAAATAAAAATACTGATACCATCTAGGTAGTTTTTTAAACTGTGTTAGCTAATATTAACATCTCCGAGTCACGTTGTATTTAATAGTGGGAACTAACATCATATAACGAAGCATCTATTAAAAGAACAGCGCTAACATACTTTGCGAAGTTTGTCACTAAATGGTTTGGTCTTAAATTGCTTAGAAATCAGAAATATACCTACAGGTACACGGAAAGTGATGCAAGCTCTTCGTGGAGTCTTGGTGTTTAAAGTACCACATAATTTTACATTGTCGATATAGACAAATTCTTTACCAGTATATGTACCAATCATATAACGAGATTTGTCTACGTCATAGTAGCTGGAAAAAAAATTTTGATTATGAATAGATTCGGGCTTGATTTTTTCATTTTATTTGTATCTCTATGAAATGTGAAGCTGAATAGAAATACTATGTCAATGAACCAAATGCAGGAAAAACACTTTTCTACTATTCCAATCGAGTTACCTGTAATAAGGATCTCCTTCTCTAATAGTGGACCCAGAAAATGGCAAACCATCAGGATCTAATTTATCTGTAAGTTTCGAATTATCGGGATCCCGGCCAAAATAGCTTTTTGGATCTTTCAAGTCGATAAATTCAGATTTGTAAATCATTCCATGCGCAAAACCACGTTCATAGGCAGATTTGTTTATTATCATGGCATCTTCCATGTCATAGCCCTATAATTGTCATAAAATAACTCAATACATTTCAAAATTACATAAACAAAGTTCTGCACTACAATTTTTGGTATCACAGTCAAAAACGAGGAATTACTAACAATATACACGTACTGTGTATGATATAACTGCTACTATTGCATTAGTTCCCATAGCAAAATCATCCAAGTTGATATTATCGTGATGCACTGGTCTGAATAACGGTGTTGCTGGTGTTTGTAACCTGTATAATTTCGTTTCTGTTTGAAGTTGCCACGTGTGACATGGAGTACCCATAGTCTGTTTTCCCATCTATAAGAATTATCGAATGCAATGTCTTGTGAACAAAATTTGTTGCAATGAAAGTTATAAGATATTAGACACGGCCAACCAAGCGTGTGATTTACGTGAAAATTTAAGAAGGCAAGAATATTTACCTGGCACTGATACATGTTTCTGGGACTCTGGTTACAGTCCGGCATTGGAATGAGACATGCCAAATTGCTGAGGAAACTGGTTTTTGATAGTTCCTGGTGAGTTGTTAACTGAAAATCAATTTCATCTTTACACTTATACAAAATTTGCAAAAACTTCAATGGCGAGATGTTTTAATCTCCATTCACCAATAATATACACATATGTTATTCAATACCCCTGGGTATGCTTCTTCAGTTGTGATACAAATATTCATGTAGACCTGTTCAAACGTGCCGATAAGCTCAATTTTCTTAACAAGTAAGTTCATCACAGGTCTCATCATGCGAGCTGGACCAGTGAACAAAAATAACCCTGGATATTGGGATGGCCCATCCTTCTTCAGCACTGCAACAATCTCCATTGTTGGAGGCACCTAGAAGTACACGCAAATACTTAAATAGTCTACAGCGGAATGTGAACAGATTAGTGACAATAAATATCTTTAACAATATCACACATAACTTTTAGACATGAGTTATATCGATTAAAAGAACAATCTTGTATAAAATAATTTAACACGTTCACTGTGAACTACGAGATATGTCATAGGTTGTTTACTTGCTCAGGACGCCTACTACGAGTTCTCTCGTAGTTGGCTTTCGCGAAGAGGTTTCTGTTACATAAGCCAACTACGAGATAAATTGTAACATGTTTAAAAAAAAAAAAAGTAAAGTTTTTAATAATATAACGTGACAGTCAACGTGTTAAGTAAAAATTTCAAAGTTAATCTCAAACACTTTTCCAAAAAGCTGTAGATTTTGAAGAATGGTAAATTGCTATTAATTTAACAATTATAAATCGAGATTTTTTTGTTTGAACAAATGTACAATGAAATAACGGTTTACCTTATTTCCATCAATTTTCAAAATGCGAAGTTTATTGACCACTTTTTCTATTATGTTAGCTTGCAGCCTGCCAATCACTTTTCCATCAAGCATCACAATATACAAATTTCTAATATTTTCGGAGGTAGCTAATGGGCTCATCCCTAGGTCAAGAAGCACAGATGGTATATTAGCTTGCAGCTTCTTATCTGCATGTTTTGTCACAATACAGTTCATTGTCAAGTGGTTAAGCAAACCACAAGGAGCACCATCAGGCGTATGGACAGGACAAATGAAACCTGCAGAAGAATATAGTAATGATCTCAATTCTGCCCAAAATTTGAAGTAAATTAATAGCAAAGAAATTCCGCAAAATCAAGAGCATTTACCCCAAGCATCAGGAAGCAGCTGCCTAGCTTCAGTAGTTCTCATTTCTTGGAAAAATGCACCTCTGTGAATGGCTCTAAAATGACTCATGTAACGCATTCTATTAATATTCTCCGCTATTATGGTGAGACCTGTATCCTGCATTAATCCCAGTCCTGTAGATGATTTTATATTTCCAGTTGATATGAAATTTTCCATCTGTGATTCAAAGGTACCACTGAATTTTAATGCTGCCAGCATCTCCTCTGTGTAAACGCGTAATGTATTTGGTCAGTTTTCAAAGGAAAAAATTATGAATGTTTGTAAAATATGACCATAAGATTCATCTTACAGATATGCAATACATACGTAACGTTAATTTATATTTATCACTTGTGCTATTAGGACGCTTCATAATGCATAACTTGAGCACTGAAAGCCAATTTTGTAATTTTTCCTTCAAAACTTGTAAGTATAAGTGACCACCAAGGAGGCACTCTTGCATCATGACAGCATCTGCACCTTCAACTGCACATTTCTGACCAGCAAGGTTAAAAAGCTTTTGAGTCATGAATACCAATAAATTAAATTTGTCCATAGGATTATCCAGGTGAATAGCAACACAGTGTCTGCAATTTTAGTGTTTAAAAAAATTCGAAATTATAAATCACATGCGTCGGTGAAATCTTATACTTCAATACTCATTTTATGACTAGCATACAGCATAAAAGTGAAGAAGTAACAAAGCTGATTATCGAGAACTCTGTTACATATGAAGGAATAATTATTCTTTTGTTAATGATTAAAGAGTTTGAAAATGTAACGACAAACATACTTTATGATAAAATCACTAATCTCAGAGTCTGGGGATTCCTGTGGTACCTCGTAAAACTTTATTCTGAACATTTTTCCCAAATATGCTTTGCACTGTTCATGAGAGTGCAAGCCCTCTTCATGTATAGTTCTCAACATATTAAGCACACAACCTGTGAAATAAAGATCGTCCTCATAGCCAGTAGTCAACTGACTGAATATATATTTGTCAGAGACATCAACTAAACACTTCAGCATCAAGATTAAGGGAACATAATACAGAATTTTACGATGTGCGAACATGAGCTTAGCAGTCCCATCTGTTACATAATGCAACGAGTTAGTCTGAAATTTAAGATGAACATACACCATCAAATGAATTGCTGAATGTGAAATTTTGTTCAATATATATGTATACATTTTTAAAACACATGTTTTTTTCAATAATTTTAGATGAACCTATAATAAAATCATTTATTGTAAAAACCTTGTTATGCGTGTTAAATATGAATAAGATCGCTTACAGTGGCTGTGTTATCGTCTCTAACACTTCTCAACAGGAGGCCAAGATCACTAAATTGAGCTCCACGAGCTTTCCATCCCGATCTTTTGATGGCAATAGGATAATTTCTTCGAGTCATCAGCAACATTCTGATAATTCTCTCAAGACCCTTTACCAGGAAGTAACCACCCCATTCTTGTTCATGTTCTCCATGCGCTACTAATTCTGACGGACTCATTTTGTGCAGATTACAAGAATTTGACTGTCAAAGAAATAATGATAATCAAAATAATAAAGTAATCTTAGAATGAAGCTAAATGTAGCATCCAATTGTGGTAGCCAGATAGATTAAGCTTCTTTTGAATGGGATTATGCTGTACAGTTTTATACCTATAATTATACAAAAGTATCATAATTATAAAACTGTACTCCCATCTGCCATAGTTAAACAGCCACAATCAACGTGGGCACATTTGGCTGATAATGTTAGCTACTAGTTTTATAACTTAAAGGGTATAGCGCTATTTAGGTAATACAAAACACACTATCTAATTTTCGAAGGTAACAATATTGGTACGCGATTTACTAACTTGATAGTTTGATGATACTATGAACCTTGTTCGAATTTAAAATTCAAGTAAGAAATTAATAGTGCCATTGATTAAGTGAACATGTCCTGCGTTGGAATATCTGCCATAAGTTTAGACACAATCAGATTCTGTTTCAATTTATCATTATAGTTCTGTAACAACCTAAAGAGAAAATAGTATGTCATCTAGTAATGGAAGATATTTGCCTTAATCATGATGGGAATTGTTCCCAAGTCTTTAAGAATGGTTTCCTGAGGTACGCCATTAACAGACCATCCTATCCTGGCGGTGAGTTTTCCTTTATAAGAGGATCCCCTTTGACGACATTCAGATGGATATATTTGGTGAGTCTTAACACCAATTGTTCCGGTAGGTAAGCTTGGAGGACTAATAGAGACATCTTCAATAGTTAAGATGATTTTATCACCGTTGGCAAGGAGTAAGTGTACTGGAATAAGATTTTCAACAGCTTCAAAAATGCCGTCTTGTAGCATGTAATTGAACGAATCGATGTGCGGAGCCCCCAGGGACTGCAAAATCTGAAGTTTCAAACAAAATTGATTAAGGTTATGATAATTTTGTTAAACTGCTGTTCAAGAAAAACTTACGGGATTTTGGTTCGTCGGAGGCTTGCCGAAATCTAGCCTCGTATTCGTTAACTGTGGTTCGATCAACATGTTATTCAATAACTATAATACCAAGTGAAAAATTAAGTAATATTGTGTCACTGCCAGAAGACGCACGTGTGTCAGTCCATGCAGCGCTGTCCCACTGGCCACTAGGGACTAGGGAGTCCTCGATTTCTCCATCATATAAGAATGTGACGCCTGATCCCACAGAGTACGGCAACCCGGTCAACACGGCCCACAAAATGTGAAATCGCTATGCGCATGGCCCAAGAAAAAGACGAGATACTGCAAATGGAATAGCCTGAGTATTAATATAAACGTTATGTGATTGTATACAACTTTCACTAAGGCAAATTTATCTCATGGTGCATAATGAGATAGTTGTTGTCTTCCAGCTCATTTTCTGCTAATGCCTGATAGTATTATTATGGGACGCTTGACGAGACAGGACAATCTTGTCTGACAGGTTTAGGTGGCTGGCTACATCGTAAGATGTAAGTAGTGAGTATAAGCGTGGTTTCGGAAATTGTCAGGGTATGATGTTGAATTCTGCTCTTCTAGAGTCGTATCTCTAGCTCAAGGCAGTTTAGGATTGCTATGAACAAATTGTTCTTCTATTGTTTTTACTGGAATGAGTTAATTAAATAATTCATTGTGCGTCAGCGTTTTATGAGGGAAAAATGTTCTGATTCAATGAACGATCGTTGGCTTGAAACCGCTAGTACACAGGATCTCGTTGTTTGGCTGTAAGTTTTGATGCGTTGATCACAGCGTATTGGGATTGCACCATATCGATTTCTCTCGCGAAATTACGTCGGAATACTGCGTGGAAGAATTTATTCCAGCACTTTCCAAATTCGCGAAAATTTTGGCCAAAAATACAAAGGGGTTAGCCTGACTTTTTCTTAATTTTCGGAGCCGAACGTTTTTGGTCTCGGATTCGATTTGAGTGACCCTTACCTGACTGATTGGACGCTCAGCAACTCGGAAAACGTAGCGAAAAGAGCGTGGGACATACAGGAAAGAAACGGCAAGCGAAAAAGCACCTGCTGAAAAATGTCGAAAATTCAGGTTCTGGTTTTTTGGCTGTAACTTTTGATGCGTTGATCGCAGCGTATTGGGACTGCGCCCAATCGATTTCTCTCGCAAAATTACGTCGATATAGCGTGCCAAAGGATTGATTCCAGCTCTTTTCAAAATCGCGAAAATTTTCGCCGAAAACACTAAGGGGTTAGCCTTACTTTTTTTTTGGGCAAAAAACTTTTGGTCTCAGATTCGATTTAAACGGCCCTTATCTGACCAATCGGACCCTCAGGAACTCAGAAATCGCAGCGAAAAGAGCGTGGGACCAACAGGAGAGAAATGGCGAGCGAAAAAGCACCTGCTGAAAAATGTCGAAAATTCAGGTTTTGGTTTTTTGGCTGTAACTTTTGATGCGTTGATCGCAGCGTATTGGGACTGCGCCCAATCGATTTCTTTCGCAAAATTACGTCGATATAGTGCGCCCAAGAATTGATTCCAGCACTTTTCAAAATCGCAAAAATTTTCGTCAAAAACACAAAGGGGTTAGCCTTACTTTTTTTTTGGGCAAAAAACTTTTGGTCTCAGATTCGATTTAAACGGCCCTTATCTGACCAATCGGACCCTCAGGAACTCAGAAATCGCAGCGAAAAGAGCGTAGGACCAACAGGAGAGAAATGGCGAGCGAAAAAGCACCTGCTGAAAAATGTCGAAAATTCGGGTTCTGGTTTTTTGGCTGTAACTTTTGATGCGTTGATCGCAGCGTATTGGGACTGCGCCCAATCGATTTCTCTCGCAAAATTACGTCGATATAGCGTGCCAAAGGATTGATTCCAGCTCTTTTCAAAATCGCGAAAATTTTCGCCGAAAACACTAAGGGGTTAGCCTTACTTTTTTTTTGGGCAAAAAACTTTTGGTCTCAGATTCGATTTAAACGGCCCTTATCTGACCAATCGGACCCTCAGGAACTCAGAAATCGCAGCGAAAAGAGCGTAGGACCAACAGGAGAGAAATGGCGAGCGAAAAAGCACCTGCTGAAAAATGTCGAAAATTCGGGTTCTGGTTTTTTGGCTGTAACTTTTGATGCGTTGATCGCAGCGTATTGGGACTGCGCCCAATCGATTTCTCTCGCAAAATTACGTCGATATAGTGCGTCGAAGGATTGATTCCAGCTCTTTTCAAAATCGCGAAAATTTTCGCTAAAAACACTAAGGGGTTAGCCTTACTTTTTTTTTGGGCAAAAAACTTTTGGTCTCAGATTCGATTTAAACGGCCCTTATCTGACCAATCGGACCCTCAGGGACTCAGAAATCGCAGCGAAAAGAGCGTGGGACCAACAGGAGAGAAATGGCGAGCGAAAAAGCACCTGCTGAAAAATGTCGAAAATTCAGGTTTTGGTTTTTTGGCTGTAACTTTTGATGCGTTGATCGCAGCGTATTGGGACTGCGCCCAATCGATTTCTCTCGCAAAATTACGTCGATATAGCGTGCCAAAGGATCGATTCCAGCTCTTTTCAAAATCACTAAAATTTTCGCCGAAAACACTAAGGGGTTAGCGTTACTTTATTTTTGGGCAAAAAACTTTTGGTCTCAGATTCGATTTAAATGACCCCTATCTGATCAATCGGACCCTGGGGAACTCAGAAATCGCAGCGAAAAGAGCGTAGGACCAACAGGAGAGAAATGGCGAGCGAAAAAGCACCTGCTGAAAAATGTCGAAAATTCGGGTTCTGGTTTTTTGGCTGTAACTTTTGATGCGTTGATCGCAGCGTATTGGGACTGCGCCCAATCGATTCCTCTCGCAAAATTACGTCGATATAGCGTGCCAAAGGATCGATTCCAGCTCTTTTCAAAATCGCGAAAATTTTCGTCAAAAACACTAAGGGGTTAGCCTTACTTTATTTTTGGGCAAAAAACTTTTGGTCTCAGATTCGATTTGAACGGCCCTTATCTGACCAATCGGACCCTCAGGAACTCAGAAATCGCAGCGAAAAGAGCGTAGGACCAACAGGAGAGAAATGGCGAGCGAAAAAGCACCTGCTGAAGAATGTCGAAAATTCAGGTTTTGGTTTTTTGGCTGTAACTTTTGATGCGTTGATCGCAGCGTATTGGGACTGCGCCCAATCGTTTTCTCTCGCAAAATTACGTCGATATAGCGTGCCAAAGGATTGATTCCAGCTCTTTTCAAAATCGCGAAAATTTTCGCCGAAAACACTAAGGGGTTAGCCTTACTTTTTTTTTGGGCAAAAAACTTTTGGTCTCAGATTCGATTTAAATGACCCCTATCTGACCAATCGGACCCTGGGGAACTCAGAAATCGCAGCGAAAAGAGCGTAGGACCAACAGGAGAGAAATGGCGAGCGAAAAAGCACCTGCTGAAAAATGTCGAAAATTCGGGTTCTGGTTTTTTGGCTGTAACTTTTGATGCGTTGATCGCAGCGTATAGGGACTGCGCCCAATCGATTTCTCTCGCGAAATTACGTCGATACAGCGCACCGAAGGATTGATTCCCGCTCTTTTCAAAATCGCTAAAATTTTCGCCGAAAACACTAAGGGGTTAGCCTTACTTTTTTCGTGGGCAAAAAACTTTTGGTCTCAGATTCGATTTGAACGGCCCTTATCTGACCAATCGGACCCTCAGGAACTCAGAAATCGCAGCGAAAAGAGCGTAGGACCAACAGGAGAGAAATGGCGAGCGAAAAAGCTCCTGCTGAACAATGTCGAAAATTCGGGTTCTGGTTTTTTGGCTGTAACTTTTGATGCGTTGATCGCAGCGTATTGGGACTGCGCCCAATCGATTTCTCTCGCAAAATAACGTCGATATAGCGTGCCAAAGGATCGATTCCAGCTCTTTTCAAAATCGCGAAAATTTTCGCCAAAAACACAAAGGGGTTAGCCTTACTTTTTTTTTGGGCAAAAAACTTTTGGTCTCAGATTCGATTTAAATGGCCCTTATCTGACCAATCGGACCCTCAGGAACTCAGAAATCGCAGCGGAAAGAGCGTAGGACCAACAGGAGAGAAATGGCGAGCGAAAAAGCACCTGCTGAAAAATGTCGAAAATTCAGGTTCTGGTTTTTTGGCTGTACCTTTTGATGCGTTGATCGCAGCGTATTGGGACTGCGCCCAATCGTATTCTCTCGCAAAATTACGTCGATCTAGTGCGCCCAAGAATTGATTCCAGCACTTTTCAAAATCGCGAAAATTTTCGCCAAAAACACAAAGGGGTTAGCCTTACTTTTTTTTGGGCAAAAAACTTTTGGTCTCAGATTCGATTTAAACGGCCCTCATCTGACCAATCGGACCCTCAAGAACTCAGAAATCGCAGCGAAAAGAGCGTGGGACCAACAGGAGAGAAATGGCGAGCGAAAAAGCACCTGCTGAAAAATGTCGAAAATTCAGGTTTTGGTTTTTTGGCTGTAACTTTTAATGCGTTGATCGCAGCGTATTGGGACTGCGCCCAATCGTTTTCTCTCGCAAAATTACGTCGATCTAGTGCGCCCAAGAATTGATTCCAGCACTTTTCAAAATCGCGAAAATTTTCGCCAAAAACACAAAGGGGTTAGCCTTACTTTTTTTTTGGGCAAAAAACTTTTGGTCTCAGATTCGATTTAAACGGCCCTTATCTGACCAATCGGACCCTCAGGAACTCAGAAATCGCAGCGAAAAGAGCGTAGGACCAACAGGAGAGAAATGGCGAGCGAAAAAGCACCTGCTGAAAAATGTCGAAAATTCGGGTTCTGGTTTTTTGGCTGTAACTTTTGATGCGTTGATCGCAGCGTATTGGGACTGCGCCCAATCGATTTCTCTCGCAAAATTACGTCGATATAGCGTGCCAAAGGATCGATTCCAGCTCTTTTCAAAATCGCGAAAATTTTCGTCAAAAACACTAAGGGGTTAGCCTTACTTTTTTTTTGGGCAAAAAACTTTTGGTCTCAGATTCGATTTAAACGGCCCTTATCTGACCAATCGGACCCTCAAGAACTCAGAAATCGCAGCGAAAAGAGCGTGGGACCAACAGGAGAGAAATGGCGAGCGAAAAAGCACCTGCTGAAAAATGTCGAAAATTCAGGTTTTGGTTTTTTGGCTGTAACTTTTAATGCGTTGATCGCAGCGTATTGGGACTGCGCCCAATCGATTCCTCTCGCAAAATTACGTCGATATAGCGTGCCAAAGGATCGATTCCAGCTCTTTTCAAAATCGCGAAAATTTTCGTCAAAAACACAAAGGGGTTAGCCTTACTTTTTTTTTGGGCAAAAAACTTTTGGTCTCAGATTCGATTTAAATGACCCCTATCTGACCAATCGGACCCTGGGGAACTCAGAAATCGCAGCGAAAAGAGCGTGGGGCCAACAGGAGAGAAATGGCGCGCGAAAAAGCACCTGCTGAAAAATGTCGAAAATTCGGGTTCTGGTATTTTGGCTGTAACTTTTGATGCGTTGATCGCAGCGTATTGGGACTGCGCCCAATCGATTTCTCTCGCGAAATTACGTCGATATAGCGCACCGAAGGATTGATTCCCGCTCTTTTCAAAATCGCTAAAATTTTCGCCGAAAACACTAAGGGGTTAGCCTTACTTTATTTTTGGGCAAAAAACTTTTGGTCTCAGATTCGATTTAAACGGCCCTTATCTGACCAATCGGACCCTCAGGAACTCAGAAATCGCAGCGAAAAGAGCGTAGGACCAACAGGAGAGAAATGGCGAGCGAAAAAGCACCTGCTGAAGAATGTCGAAAATTCAGGTTTTGGTTTTTTGGCTGTAACTTTTGATGCGTTGATCGCAGCGTATTGGGACTGCGCCCAATCGTTTTCTCTCGCAAAATTACGTCGATATAGCGTGCCAAAGGATTGATTCCAGCTCTTTTCAAAATCGCGAAAATTTTCGCCGAAAACACTAAGGGGTTAGCCTTACTTTTTTTTTGGGCAAAAAACTTTTGGTCTCAGATTCGATTTAAATGACCCCTATCTGACCAATCGGACCCTGGGGAACTCAGAAATCGCAGCGAAAAGAGCGTAGGACCAACAGGAGAGAAATGGCGAGCGAAAAAGCACCTGCTGAAAAATGTCGAAAATTCGGGTTCTGGTTTTTTGGCTGTAACTTTTGATGCGTTGATCGCAGCGTATTGGGACTGCGCCCAATCGATTTCTCTCGCAAAATAACGTCGATATAGCGTGCCAAAGGATCGATTCCAGCTCTTTTCAAAATCGCGAAAATTTTCGCCAAAAACACAAAGGGGTTAGCCTTACTTTTTTTTTGGGCAAAAAACTTTTGGTCTCAGATTCGATTTAAATGGCCCTTATCTGACCAATCGGACCCTCGGGAACTCAGAAATCGCAGCGGAAAGAGCGTAGGACCAACAGGAGAGAAATGGCGAGCGAAAAAGCACCTGCTGAAAAATGTCGAAAATTCAGGTTCTGGTTTTTTGGCTGTACCTTTTGATGCGTTGATCGCAGCGTATTGGGACTGCGCCCAATCGTTTTCTCTCGCAAAATTACGTCGATCTAGTGCGCCCAAGAATTGATTCCAGCACTTTTCAAAATCGCGAAAATTTTCGCCAAAAACACAAAGGGGTTAGCCTTACTTTTTTTTTGGGCAAAAAACTTTTGGTCTCAGATTCGATTTAAACGGCCCTTATCTGACCAATCGGACCCTCAAGAACTCAGAAATCGCAGCGAAAAGAGCGTGGGACCAACAGGAGAGAAATGGCGAGCGAAAAAGCACCTGCTGAAAAATGTCGAAAATTCAGGTTTTGGTTTTTTGGCTGTAACTTTTAATGCGTTGATCGCAGCGTATTGGGACTGCGCCCAATCGTTTTCTCTCGCAAAATTACGTCGATCTAGTGCGCCCAAGAATTGATTCCAGCACTTTTCAAAATCGCGAAAATTTTCGCCAAAAACACAAAGGGGTTAGCCTTACTTTTTTTTTGGGCAAAAAACTTTTGGTCTCAGATTCGATTTAAACGGCCCTTATCTGACCAATCGGACCCTCAGGAACTCAGAAATCGCAGCGAAAAGAGCGTAGGACCAACAGGAGAGAAATGGCGAGCGAAAAAGCACCTGCTGAAAAATGTCGAAAATTCGGGTTCTGGTTTTTTGGCTGTAACTTTTGATGCGTTGATCGCAGCGTATTGGGACTGCGCCCAATCGATTTCTCTCGCAAAATTACGTCGATATAGCGTGCCAAAGGATCGATTCCAGCTCTTTTCGAAATCGCGAAAATTTTCGTCAAAAACACTAAGGGGTTAGCCTTACTTTTTTCTTGGGCAAAAAACTTTTGGTCTCAGATTCGATTTAAACGGCCCTTATCTGACCAATCGGACCCTCAGGAACTCAGAAATCGCAGCGGAAAGAGCGTAGGACCAACAGGAGAGAAATGGCGAGCGAAAAAGCACCTGCTGAAAAATGTCGAAAATTCAGGTTCTGGTTTTTTGGCTGTACCTTTTGATGCGTTGATCGCAGCGTATTGGGACTGCGCCCAATCGATTTCTCTCGCGAAATTACGTCGATATAGCGCACCGAAGGATTGATTCCCGCTCTTTTCAAAATCGCTAAAATTTTCGCCGAAAACACTAAGGGGTTAGCCTTACTTTTTTCTTGGGCAAAAAACTTTTGGTCTCAGATTCGATTTAAACGGCCCTTATCTGACCAATCGGACCCTCAGGAACTCAGAAATCGCAGCGGAAAGAGCGTAGGACCAACAGGAGAGAAATGGCGAGCGAAAAAGCACCTGCTGAAAAATGTCGAAAATTCAGGTTCTGGTTTTTTGGCTGTACCTTTCGATGCGTTGATCGCAGCGTATTGGGACTGCGCCCAATCGTTTTCTCTCGCAAAATTACGTCGATCTAGTGCGCCCAAGAATTGATTCCGGCTCTTTTCGAAATAGCTAAAATTTTCGCCGAAAACACTAAGGGTTTAGCCTTACTTTTTTTTGGGGCAAAAAACTTTTGGTCTCAGATTCGATTTAAACGGCCCTTATCTGACCAATCGGACCCTCAGGAACTCAGACATCGCAGCGAAAAGAGCGTGGGACCCACAGGAGAGAAATGGCGAGCGAAAAAGCACCTGCTGAAAAATGTCGAAAATTCAGGTTTTGGTTTTTTGGCTGTAACTTTTGATGCGTTGATCGCAGCGTATTGGGACTGCGCCCAATCGATTTCTCTCGCAAAATAACGTCGATATAGCGTGCCAAAGGATCGATTCCAGCTCTTTTCAAAATCGCGAAAATTTTCGTCAAAAACACAAAGGGGTTAGCCTTACTTTTTTTTTGGGCAAAAAACTTTTGGTCTCAGATTCGATTTAAATGGCCCTTATCTGACCAATCGGACCCTCAGGAACTCAGAAATCGCAGCGGAAAGAGCGTAGGACCAACAGGAGAGAAATGGCGAGCGAAAAAGCACCTGCTGAAAAATGTCGAAAATTCAGGTTCTGGTTTTTTGGCTGTACCTTTTGATGCGTTGATCGCAGCGTATTGGGACTGCGCCCAATCGTTTTCTCTCGCAAAATTACGTCGATATAGCGTGCCAAAGGATTGATTCCAGCTCTTTTCAAAATCGCGAAAATTTTCGCCGAAAACACTAAGGGGTTAGCCTTACTTTTTTTTTGGGCAAAAAACTTTTGGTCTCAGATTCGATTTAAATGACCCCTATCTGACCAATCGGACCCTGGGGAACTCAGAAATCGCAGCGAAAAGAGCGTAGGACCAACAGGAGAGAAATGGCGAGCGAAAAAGCACCTGCTGAAAAATGTCGAAAATTCGGGTTCTGGTTTTTTGGGTGTAACTTTTGATGCGTTGATCGCAGCGTATTGGGACTGCGCCCAATCGATTTCTCTCGCGAAATTACGTCGATATAGCGCACCGAAGGATTGATTCCCGCTCTTTTCAAAATCGCTAAAATTTTCGCCGAAAACACTAAGGGGTTAGCCTTACTTTTTTCTTGGGCAAAAAACTTTTGGTCTCAGATTCGATTTAAACGGCCCTTGTCTGACCAATCGGACCCTCAGGAACTCAGAAATCGCAGCGGAAAGAGCGTAGGACCAACAGGAGAGAAATGGCGAGCGAAAAAGCACCTGCTGAAAAATGTCGAAAATTCAGGTTCTGGTTTTTTGGCTGTACCTTTTGATGCGTTGATCGCAGCGTATTGGGACTGCGCTTAATCGTTTTCTCTCGCAAAATTACGTCGATCTAGTGCGCCCAAGAATTGATTCCAGCACTTTTCAAAATCGCGAAAATTTTCGCCAAAAACACAAAGGGGTTAGCCTTACTTTTTTTTTGGGCAAAAAACTTTTGGTCTCAGATTTGATTTAAACGGCCCTTATCTGACCAATCGGACCCTCAGGAACTCAGAAATCGCAGCGAAAAGAGCGTAGGACCAACAGGAGAGAAATGGCGAGCGAAAAAGCACCTGCTGAAAAATGTCGAAAATTCAGGTTCTGGTTTTTTGGCTGTAACTTTTGATGCGTTGATCGCAGCGTATTGGGACTGCGCCCAATCGTTTTCTCTCGCAAAATTACGTCGATCTAGTGCGCCCAAGAATTGATTCCAGCACTTTTCAAAATCGCGAAAATTTTCGCCAAAAACACAAAGGGGTTAGCCTTACTTTTTTTTTGGGCAAAAAACTTTTGGTCTCAGATTCGATTTAAACGGCCCTTATCTGACCAATCGGACCCTCAGGAACTCAGAAATCGCAGCGAAAAGAGCGTAGGACCAACAGCAGAGAAATGGCGAGCGAAAGAGCACCTGCTGAAAAATGTCGAAAATTCAGGTTCTGGTTTTTTGGCTGTAACTTTTGATGCGTTGATCGCAGCGTATTGGGACTGCGCACAATCGTTTTCTCTCGCAAAATTACGTCGATCTAGTGCGCCCAAGAATTGATTCCAGCACTTTTCAAAATCGCTAAAATTTTCGTCAAAAACACAAAGGGGTTAGCCTTACTTTTTTTTTGGGCAAAAAACTTTTGGTCTCAGATTCGATTTAAACGGCCCTTATCTGACCAATCGGACCCTCAGGAACTCAGAAATCGCAGCGAAAAGAGCGTAGGACCAACAGGAGAGAAATGGCGAGCGAAAAAGCACCTGCTGAAAAATGTCGAAAATTCAGGTTCTGGTTTTTTGGCTGTAACTTTTGATGCGTTGATCGCAGCGTATTGGGACTGCGCCCAATCGTTTTCTCTCGCAAAATTACGTCGATCTAGTGCGCCCAAGAATTGATTCCAGCACTTTTCAAAATCGCGAAAATTTTCGCCAAAAACACAAAGGGGTTAGCCTTACTTTTTTTTTGGGCAAAAAACTTTTGGTCTCAGATTCGATTTAAACGGCCCTTATCTGACCAATCGGACCCTCAGGAACTCAGAAATCGCAGCGAAAAGAGCGTAGGACCAACAGCAGAGAAATGGCGAGCGAAAAAGCACCTGCTGAAAAATGTCGAAAATTCAGGTTCTGGTTTTTTGGCTGTAACTTTTGATGCGTTGATCGCAGCGTATTGGGACTGCGCACAATCGTTTTCTCTCGCAAAATTACGTCGATCTAGTGCGCCCAAGAATTGATTCCAGCACTTATCAAAATCGCTAAAATTTTCGTCAAAAACACAAAGGGGTTAGCCTTACTTTTTTTTTGGGCAAAAAACTTTTGGTCTCAGATTCGATTTAAACGGCCCTTATCTGACCAATCGGACCCTCAGGAACTCAGAAATCGCAGCGAAAAGAGCGTAGGACCAACTGGAGAGAAATGGCGAGCGAAAAAGCACCTGCTGAAAAATGTCGAAAATTCAGGTTCTGGTTTTTTGGCTGTAACTTTTGATGCGTTGATCGCAGCGTATTGGGACTGCGCCCAATCGTTTTCTCTCGCAAAATTACGTCGATCTAGTGCGCCCAAGAATTGATTCCAGCACTTTTCAAAATCGCGAAAATTTTCGCCAAAAACACAAAGGGGTTAGCCTTACTTTTTTTTTGGGCAAAAAACTTTTGGTCTCAGATTCGATTTAAACGGCCCTTATTTGACCAATCGGACCCTCAGGAACTCAGAAATCGCAGCGAAAAGAGCGTAGGACCAACAGGAGAGAAATGGCGAGCGAAAAAGCACCTGCTGAAAAATGTCGAAAATTCGGGTTCTGGTTTTTTGGCTGTAACTTTTGATGCGTTGATCGCAGCGTATTGGGACTGCGCCCAATCGATTTCTCTCGCGAAATTACGTCGATATAGCGCACCGAAGGATTGATTCCCGCTCTTTTCAAAATCGCTAAAATTTTCGCCGAAAACACTAAGGGGTTAGCCTTACTTTTTTCTTGGGCAAAAAACTTTTGGTCTCAGATTCGATTTAAACGGCCCTTGTCTGACCAATCGGACCCTCAGGAACTCAGAAATCGCAGCGGAAAGAGCGTAGGACCAACAGGAGAGAAATGGCGAGCGAAAAAGCACCTGCTGAAAAATGTCGAAAATTCAGGTTCTGGTTTTTTGGCTGTACCTTTTGATGCGTTGATCGCAGCGTATTGGGACTGCGCCCAATCGTTTTCTCTCGCAAAATTACGTCGATCTAGTGCGCCCAAGAATTGATTCCAGCACTTTTCAAAATCGCGAAAATTTTCGCCAAAAACACAAAGGGGTTAGCCTTACTTTTTTTTTGGGCAAAAAACTTTTGGTCTCAGATTTGATTTAAACGGCCCTTATCTGACCAATCGGACCCTCAGGAACTCAGAAATCGCAGCGAAAAGAGCGTAGGACCAACAGGAGAGAAATGGCGAGCGAAAAAGCACCTGCTGAAAAATGTCGAAAATTCAGGTTCTGGTTTTTTGGCTGTAACTTTTGATGCGTTGATCGCAGCGTATTGGGACTGCGCCCAATCGTTTTCTCTCGCAAAATTACGTCGATCTAGTGCGCCCAAGAATTGATTCCAGCACTTTTCAAAATCGCGAAAATTTTCGCCAAAAACACAAAGGGGTTAGCCTTACTTTTTTTTTGGGCAAAAAACTTTTGGTCTCAGATTCGATTTAAACGGCCCTTATCTGACCAATCGGACCCTCAGGAACTCAGAAATCGCAGCGAAAAGAGCGTAGGACCAACAGCAGAGAAATGGCGAGCGAAAAAGCACCTGCTGAAAAATGTCGAAAATTCAGGTTCTGGTTTTTTGGCTGTAACTTTTGATGCGTTGATCGCAGCGTATTGGGACTGCGCCCAATCGTTTTCTCTCGCAAAATTACGTCGATCTAGTGCGCCCAAGAATTGATTCCAGCACTTTTCAAAATCGCGAAAATTTTCGCCAAAAACACAAAGGGGTTAGCCTTACTTTTTTTTTGGGCAAAAAACTTTTGGTCTCAGATTCGATTTAAACGGCCCTTATCTGACCAATCGGACCCTCAGGAACTCAGAAATCGCAGCGAAAAGAGCGTAGGACCAACAGCAGAGAAATGGCGAGCGAAAAAGCACCTGCTGAAAAATGTCGAAAATTCAGGTTCTGGTTTTTTGGCTGTAACTTTTGATGCGTTGATCGCAGCGTATTGGGACTGCGCCCAATCGTTTTCTCTCGCAAAATTACGTCGATCTAGTGCGCCCAAGAATTGATTCCAGCACTTTTCAAAATCGCGAAAATTTTCGTCAAAAACACAAAGGGGTTAGCCTTACTTTTTTTTTGGGCAAAAAACTTTTGGTCTCAGATTCGATTTAAACGGCCCTTATCTGACCAATCGGACCCTCAGGAACTCAGACATCGCAGCGAAAAGAGCGTGGGACCCACAGGAGAGAAATGGCGAGCGAAAAAGCACCTGCTGAAAAATGTCGAAAATTCAGGTTTTGGTTTTTTGGCTGTAACTTTTGATGCGTTGATCGCAGCGTATTGGGACTGCGCCCAATCGATTTCTCTCGCAAAATAACGTCGATATAGCGTGCCAAAGGATCGATTCCAGCTCTTTTCAAAATCGCGAAAATTTTCGTCAAAAACACAAAGGGGTTAGCCTTACTTTTTTTTGGGCAAAAAACTTTTGGTCTCAGATTCGATTTAAATGGCCCTTATCTGACCAATCGGACCCTCAGGAACTCAGAAATCGCAGCGGAAAGAGCGTAGGACCAACAGGAGAGAAATGGCGAGCGAAAAAGCACCTGCTGAAAAATGTCGAAAATTCAGGTTCTGGTTTTTTGGCTGTAACTTTTGATGCGTTGATCGCAGCGTATTGGGACTGCGCCCAATCGTTTTCTCTCGCAAAATTACGTCGATCTAGTGCGCCCAAGAATTGATTCCAGCACTTTTCAAAATCGCGAAAATTTTCGCCAAAAACACAAAGGGGTTAGCCTTACTTTTTTTTTGGGCAAAAAACTTTTGGTCTCAGATTCGATTTAAACGGCCCTTATCTGACCAATCGGACCCTCAGGAACTCAGAAATCGCAGCGAAAAGAGCGTAGGACCAACAGCAGAGAAATGGCGAGCGAAAAAGCACCTGCTGAAAAATGTCGAAAATTCAGGTTCTGGTTTTTTGGCTGTAACTTTTGATGCGTTGATCGCAGCGTATTGGGACTGCGCACAATCGTTTTCTCTCGCAAAATTACGTCGATCTAGTGCGCCCAAGAATTGATTCCAGCACTTTTCAAAATCGCTAAAATTTTCGTCAAAAACACAAAGGGGTTAGCCTTACTTTTTTTTTGGGCAAAAAACTTTTGGTCTCAGATTCGATTCAAACGGCCCTTATCTGACCAATCGGACCCTCAGGAACTCAGAAATCGCAGCGAAAAGAGCGTAGGACCAACAGGAGAGAAATGGCGAGCGAAAAAGCACCTGCTGAAGAATGTCGAAAATTCAGGTTCTGGTTTTTTGGCTGTAACTTTTGATGCGTTGATCGCAGCGTATTGGGACTGCGCCCAATCGTTTTCTCTCGCAAAATTACGTCGATCTAGTGCGCCCATGAATTGATTCCAGCACTTTTCAAAATCGCGAAAATTTTCGCCAAAAACACAAAGGGGTTAGCCTTACTTTTTTTTTGAGCAAAAAACTTTTGGTCTCAGATTCGATTTAAACGGCCCTTATCTGACCAATCGGACCCTCAGGAACTCAGAAATCGCAGCGAAAAGAGCGTAGGACCAACAGGAGAGAAATGGCGAGCGAAAAAGCACCTGCTGAAAAATGTCGAAAATTCGGGTTCTGGTTTTTTGGCTGTAACTTTTGATGCGTTGATCGCAGCGTATTGGGACTGCGCCCAATCGATTTCTCTCGCAAAATTACGTCGATATAGCGTGCCAAAGGATCGATTCCAGCTCTTTTCAAAATCGCGAAAATTTTCGTCAAAAACACTAAGGGGTTAGCCTTACTTTTTTTTTGGGCAAAAAACTTTTGGTCTCAGATTCGATTTAAACGGCCCTTATCTGACCAATCGGACCCTCAAGAACTCAGAAATCGCAGCGAAAAGAGCGTGGGACCAACAGGAGAGAAATGGCGAGCGAAAAAGCACCTGCTGAAAAATGTCGAAAATTCAGGTTTTGGTTTTTTGGCTGTAACTTTTAATGCGTTGATCGCAGCGTATTGGGACTGCGCCCAATCGATTCCTCTCGCAAAATTACGTCGATATAGCGTGCCAAAGGATCGATTCCAGCTCTTTTCAAAATCGCGAAAATTTTCGTCAAAAACACAAAGGGGTTAGCCTTACTTTTTTTTTGGGCAAAAAACTTTTGGTCTCAGATTCGATTTAAATGACCCCTATCTGACCAATCGGACCCTGGGGAACTCAGAAATCGCAGCGAAAAGAGCGTGGGGCCAACAGGAGAGAAATGGCGCGCGAAAAAGCACCTGCTGAAAAATGTCGAAAATTCGGGTTCTGGTATTTTGGCTGTAACTTTTGATGCGTTGATCGCAGCGTATTGGGACTGCGCCCAATCGATTTCTCTCGCGAAATTACGTCGATATAGCGCACCGAAGGATTGATTCCCGCTCTTTTCAAAATCGCTAAAATTTTCGCCGAAAACACTAAGGGGTTAGCCTTACTTTATTTTTGGGCAAAAAACTTTTGGTCTCAGATTCGATTTAAACGGCCCTTATCTGACCAATCGGACCCTCAGGAACTCAGAAATCGCAGCGAAAAGAGCGTAGGACCAACAGGAGAGAAATGGCGAGCGAAAAAGCACCTGCTGAAGAATGTCGAAAATTCAGGTTTTGGTTTTTTGGCTGTAACTTTTGATGCGTTGATCGCAGCGTATTGGGACTGCGCCCAATCGTTTTCTCTCGCAAAATTACGTCGATATAGCGTGCCAAAGGATTGATTCCAGCTCTTTTCAAAATCGCGAAAATTTTCGCCGAAAACACTAAGGGGTTAGCCTTACTTTTTTTTTGGGCAAAAAACTTTTGGTCTCAGATTCGATTTAAATGACCCCTATCTGACCAATCGGACCCTGGGGAACTCAGAAATCGCAGCGAAAAGAGCGTAGGACCAACAGGAGAGAAATGGCGAGCGAAAAAGCACCTGCTGAAAAATGTCGAAAATTCGGGTTCTGGTTTTTTGGCTGTAACTTTTGATGCGTTGATCGCAGCGTATTGGGACTGCGCCCAATCGATTTCTCTCGCAAAATAACGTCGATATAGCGTGCCAAAGGATCGATTCCAGCTCTTTTCAAAATCGCGAAAATTTTCGCCAAAAACACAAAGGGGTTAGCCTTACTTTTTTTTTGGGCAAAAAACTTTTGGTCTCAGATTCGATTTAAATGGCCCTTATCTGACCAATCGGACCCTCGGGAACTCAGAAATCGCAGCGGAAAGAGCGTAGGACCAACAGGAGAGAAATGGCGAGCGAAAAAGCACCTGCTGAAAAATGTCGAAAATTCAGGTTCTGGTTTTTTGGCTGTACCTTTTGATGCGTTGATCGCAGCGTATTGGGACTGCGCCCAATCGTTTTCTCTCGCAAAATTACGTCGATCTAGTGCGCCCAAGAATTGATTCCAGCACTTTTCAAAATCGCGAAAATTTTCGCCAAAAACACAAAGGGGTTAGCCTTACTTTTTTTTTGGGCAAAAAACTTTTGGTCTCAGATTCGATTTAAACGGCCCTTATCTGACCAATCGGACCCTCAAGAACTCAGAAATCGCAGCGAAAAGAGCGTGGGACCAACAGGAGAGAAATGGCGAGCGAAAAAGCACCTGCTGAAAAATGTCGAAAATTCAGGTTTTGGTTTTTTGGCTGTAACTTTTAATGCGTTGATCGCAGCGTATTGGGACTGCGCCCAATCGTTTTCTCTCGCAAAATTACGTCGATCTAGTGCGCCCAAGAATTGATTCCAGCACTTTTCAAAATCGCGAAAATTTTCGCCAAAAACACAAAGGGGTTAGCCTTACTTTTTTTTTGGGCAAAAAACTTTTGGTCTCAGATTCGATTTAAACGGCCCTTATCTGACCAATCGGACCCTCAGGAACTCAGAAATCGCAGCGAAAAGAGCGTAGGACCAACAGGAGAGAAATGGCGAGCGAAAAAGCACCTGCTGAAAAATGTCGAAAATTCGGGTTCTGGTTTTTTGGCTGTAACTTTTGATGCGTTGATCGCAGCGTATTGGGACTGCGCCCAATCGATTTCTCTCGCAAAATTACGTCGATATAGCGTGCCAAAGGATCGATTCCAGCTCTTTTCGAAATCGCGAAAATTTTCGTCAAAAACACTAAGGGGTTAGCCTTACTTTTTTCTTGGGCAAAAAACTTTTGGTCTCAGATTCGATTTAAACGGCCCTTATCTGACCAATCGGACCCTCAGGAACTCAGAAATCGCAGCGGAAAGAGCGTAGGACCAACAGGAGAGAAATGGCGAGCGAAAAAGCACCTGCTGAAAAATGTCGAAAATTCAGGTTCTGGTTTTTTGGCTGTACCTTTTGATGCGTTGATCGCAGCGTATTGGGACTGCGCCCAATCGATTTCTCTCGCGAAATTACGTCGATATAGCGCACCGAAGGATTGATTCCCGCTCTTTTCAAAATCGCTAAAATTTTCGCCGAAAACACTAAGGGGTTAGCCTTACTTTTTTCTTGGGCAAAAAACTTTTGGTCTCAGATTCGATTTAAACGGCCCTTATCTGACCAATCGGACCCTCAGGAACTCAGAAATCGCAGCGGAAAGAGCGTAGGACCAACAGGAGAGAAATGGCGAGCGAAAAAGCACCTGCTGAAAAATGTCGAAAATTCAGGTTCTGGTTTTTTGGCTGTACCTTTCGATGCGTTGATCGCAGCGTATTGGGACTGCGCCCAATCGTTTTCTCTCGCAAAATTACGTCGATCTAGTGCGCCCAAGAATTGATTCCGGCTCTTTTCGAAATAGCTAAAATTTTCGCCGAAAACACTAAGGGTTTAGCCTTACTTTTTTTTGGGGCAAAAAACTTTTGGTCTCAGATTCGATTTAAACGGCCCTTATCTGACCAATCGGACCCTCAGGAACTCAGACATCGCAGCGAAAAGAGCGTGGGACCCACAGGAGAGAAATGGCGAGCGAAAAAGCACCTGCTGAAAAATGTCGAAAATTCAGGTTTTGGTTTTTTGGCTGTAACTTTTGATGCGTTGATCGCAGCGTATTGGGACTGCGCCCAATCGATTTCTCTCGCAAAATAACGTCGATATAGCGTGCCAAAGGATCGATTCCAGCTCTTTTCAAAATCGCGAAAATTTTCGTCAAAAACACAAAGGGGTTAGCCTTACTTTTTTTTTGGGCAAAAAACTTTTGGTCTCAGATTCGATTTAAATGGCCCTTATCTGACCAATCGGACCCTCAGGAACTCAGAAATCGCAGCGGAAAGAGCGTAGGACCAACAGGAGAGAAATGGCGAGCGAAAAAGCACCTGCTGAAAAATGTCGAAAATTCAGGTTCTGGTTTTTTGGCTGTACCTTTTGATGCGTTGATCGCAGCGTATTGGGACTGCGCCCAATCGTTTTCTCTCGCAAAATTACGTCGATATAGCGTGCCAAAGGATTGATTCCAGCTCTTTTCAAAATCGCGAAAATTTTCGCCGAAAACACTAAGGGGTTAGCCTTACTTTTTTTTTGGGCAAAAAACTTTTGGTCTCAGATTCGATTTAAATGACCCCTATCTGACCAATCGGACCCTGGGGAACTCAGAAATCGCAGCGAAAAGAGCGTAGGACCAACAGGAGAGAAATGGCGAGCGAAAAAGCACCTGCTGAAAAATGTCGAAAATTCGGGTTCTGGTTTTTTGGGTGTAACTTTTGATGCGTTGATCGCAGCGTATTGGGACTGCGCCCAATCGATTTCTCTCGCGAAATTACGTCGATATAGCGCACCGAAGGATTGATTCCCGCTCTTTTCAAAATCGCTAAAATTTTCGCCGAAAACACTAAGGGGTTAGCCTTACTTTTTTCTTGGGCAAAAAACTTTTGGTCTCAGATTCGATTTAAACGGCCCTTGTCTGACCAATCGGACCCTCAGGAACTCAGAAATCGCAGCGGAAAGAGCGTAGGACCAACAGGAGAGAAATGGCGAGCGAAAAAGCACCTGCTGAAAAATGTCGAAAATTCAGGTTCTGGTTTTTTGGCTGTACCTTTTGATGCGTTGATCGCAGCGTATTGGGACTGCGCTTAATCGTTTTCTCTCGCAAAATTACGTCGATCTAGTGCGCCCAAGAATTGATTCCAGCACTTTTCAAAATCGCGAAAATTTTCGCCAAAAACACAAAGGGGTTAGCCTTACTTTTTTTTTGGGCAAAAAACTTTTGGTCTCAGATTTGATTTAAACGGCCCTTATCTGACCAATCGGACCCTCAGGAACTCAGAAATCGCAGCGAAAAGAGCGTAGGACCAACAGGAGAGAAATGGCGAGCGAAAAAGCACCTGCTGAAAAATGTCGAAAATTCAGGTTCTGGTTTTTTGGCTGTAACTTTTGATGCGTTGATCGCAGCGTATTGGGACTGCGCCCAATCGTTTTCTCTCGCAAAATTACGTCGATCTAGTGCGCCCAAGAATTGATTCCAGCACTTTTCAAAATCGCGAAAATTTTCGCCAAAAACACAAAGGGGTTAGCCTTACTTTTTTTTTGGGCAAAAAACTTTTGGTCTCAGATTCGATTTAAACGGCCCTTATCTGACCAATCGGACCCTCAGGAACTCAGAAATCGCAGCGAAAAGAGCGTAGGACCAACAGCAGAGAAATGGCGAGCGAAAGAGCACCTGCTGAAAAATGTCGAAAATTCAGGTTCTGGTTTTTTGGCTGTAACTTTTGATGCGTTGATCGCAGCGTATTGGGACTGCGCACAATCGTTTTCTCTCGCAAAATTACGTCGATCTAGTGCGCCCAAGAATTGATTCCAGCACTTTTCAAAATCGCTAAAATTTTCGTCAAAAACACAAAGGGGTTAGCCTTACTTTTTTTTTGGGCAAAAAACTTTTGGTCTCAGATTCGATTTAAACGGCCCTTATCTGACCAATCGGACCCTCAGGAACTCAGAAATCGCAGCGAAAAGAGCGTAGGACCAACAGGAGAGAAATGGCGAGCGAAAAAGCACCTGCTGAAAAATGTCGAAAATTCAGGTTCTGGTTTTTTGGCTGTAACTTTTGATGCGTTGATCGCAGCGTATTGGGACTGCGCCCAATCGTTTTCTCTCGCAAAATTACGTCGATCTAGTGCGCCCAAGAATTGATTCCAGCACTTTTCAAAATCGCGAAAATTTTCGCCAAAAACACAAAGGGGTTAGCCTTACTTTTTTTTTGGGCAAAAAACTTTTGGTCTCAGATTCGATTTAAACGGCCCTTATCTGACCAATCGGACCCTCAGGAACTCAGAAATCGCAGCGAAAAGAGCGTAGGACCAACAGCAGAGAAATGGCGAGCGAAAAAGCACCTGCTGAAAAATGTCGAAAATTCAGGTTCTGGTTTTTTGGCTGTAACTTTTGATGCGTTGATCGCAGCGTATTGGGACTGCGCACAATCGTTTTCTCTCGCAAAATTACGTCGATCTAGTGCGCCCAAGAATTGATTCCAGCACTTATCAAAATCGCTAAAATTTTCGTCAAAAACACAAAGGGGTTAGCCTTACTTTTTTTTTGGGCAAAAAACTTTTGGTCTCAGATTCGATTTAAACGGCCCTTATCTGACCAATCGGACCCTCAGGAACTCAGAAATCGCAGCGAAAAGAGCGTAGGACCAACTGGAGAGAAATGGCGAGCGAAAAAGCACCTGCTGAAAAATGTCGAAAATTCAGGTTCTGGTTTTTTGGCTGTAACTTTTGATGCGTTGATCGCAGCGTATTGGGACTGCGCCCAATCGTTTTCTCTCGCAAAATTACGTCGATCTAGTGCGCCCAAGAATTGATTCCAGCACTTTTCAAAATCGCGAAAATTTTCGCCAAAAACACAAAGGGGTTAGCCTTACTTTTTTTTTGGGCAAAAAACTTTTGGTCTCAGATTCGATTTAAACGGCCCTTATTTGACCAATCGGACCCTCAGGAACTCAGAAATCGCAGCGAAAAGAGCGTAGGACCAACAGGAGAGAAATGGCGAGCGAAAAAGCACCTGCTGAAAAATGTCGAAAATTCGGGTTCTGGTTTTTTGGCTGTAACTTTTGATGCGTTGATCGCAGCGTATTGGGACTGCGCCCAATCGATTTCTCTCGCGAAATTACGTCGATATAGCGCACCGAAGGATTGATTCCCGCTCTTTTCAAAATCGCTAAAATTTTCGCCGAAAACACTAAGGGGTTAGCCTTACTTTTTTCTTGGGCAAAAAACTTTTGGTCTCAGATTCGATTTAAACGGCCCTTGTCTGACCAATCGGACCCTCAGGAACTCAGAAATCGCAGCGGAAAGAGCGTAGGACCAACAGGAGAGAAATGGCGAGCGAAAAAGCACCTGCTGAAAAATGTCGAAAATTCAGGTTCTGGTTTTTTGGCTGTACCTTTTGATGCGTTGATCGCAGCGTATTGGGACTGCGCCCAATCGTTTTCTCTCGCAAAATTACGTCGATCTAGTGCGCCCAAGAATTGATTCCAGCACTTTTCAAAATCGCGAAAATTTTCGCCAAAAACACAAAGGGGTTAGCCTTACTTTTTTTTTGGGCAAAAAACTTTTGGTCTCAGATTTGATTTAAACGGCCCTTATCTGACCAATCGGACCCTCAGGAACTCAGAAATCGCAGCGAAAAGAGCGTAGGACCAACAGGAGAGAAATGGCGAGCGAAAAAGCACCTGCTGAAAAATGTCGAAAATTCAGGTTCTGGTTTTTTGGCTGTAACTTTTGATGCGTTGATCGCAGCGTATTGGGACTGCGCCCAATCGTTTTCTCTCGCAAAATTACGTCGATCTAGTGCGCCCAAGAATTGATTCCAGCACTTTTCAAAATCGCGAAAATTTTCGCCAAAAACACAAAGGGGTTAGCCTTACTTTTTTTTTGGGCAAAAAACTTTTGGTCTCAGATTCGATTTAAACGGCCCTTATCTGACCAATCGGACCCTCAGGAACTCAGAAATCGCAGCGAAAAGAGCGTAGGACCAACAGCAGAGAAATGGCGAGCGAAAAAGCACCTGCTGAAAAATGTCGAAAATTCAGGTTCTGGTTTTTTGGCTGTAACTTTTGATGCGTTGATCGCAGCGTATTGGGACTGCGCCCAATCGTTTTCTCTCGCAAAATTACGTCGATCTAGTGCGCCCAAGAATTGATTCCAGCACTTTTCAAAATCGCGAAAATTTTCGCCAAAAACACAAAGGGGTTAGCCTTACTTTTTTTTTGGGCAAAAAACTTTTGGTCTCAGATTCGATTTAAACGGCCCTTATCTGACCAATCGGACCCTCAGGAACTCAGAAATCGCAGCGAAAAGAGCGTAGGACCAACAGCAGAGAAATGGCGAGCGAAAAAGCACCTGCTGAAAAATGTCGAAAATTCAGGTTCTGGTTTTTTGGCTGTAACTTTTGATGCGTTGATCGCAGCGTATTGGGACTGCGCCCAATCGTTTTCTCTCGCAAAATTACGTCGATCTAGTGCGCCCAAGAATTGATTCCAGCACTTTTCAAAATCGCGAAAATTTTCGTCAAAAACACAAAGGGGTTAGCCTTACTTTTTTTTTGGGCAAAAAACTTTTGGTCTCAGATTCGATTTAAACGGCCCTTATCTGACCAATCGGACCCTCAGGAACTCAGACATCGCAGCGAAAAGAGCGTGGGACCCACAGGAGAGAAATGGCGAGCGAAAAAGCACCTGCTGAAAAATGTCGAAAATTCAGGTTTTGGTTTTTTGGCTGTAACTTTTGATGCGTTGATCGCAGCGTATTGGGACTGCGCCCAATCGATTTCTCTCGCAAAATAACGTCGATATAGCGTGCCAAAGGATCGATTCCAGCTCTTTTCAAAATCGCGAAAATTTTCGTCAAAAACACAAAGGGGTTAGCCTTACTTTTTTTTGGGCAAAAAACTTTTGGTCTCAGATTCGATTTAAATGGCCCTTATCTGACCAATCGGACCCTCAGGAACTCAGAAATCGCAGCGGAAAGAGCGTAGGACCAACAGGAGAGAAATGGCGAGCGAAAAAGCACCTGCTGAAAAATGTCGAAAATTCAGGTTCTGGTTTTTTGGCTGTAACTTTTGATGCGTTGATCGCAGCGTATTGGGACTGCGCCCAATCGTTTTCTCTCGCAAAATTACGTCGATCTAGTGCGCCCAAGAATTGATTCCAGCACTTTTCAAAATCGCGAAAATTTTCGCCAAAAACACAAAGGGGTTAGCCTTACTTTTTTTTTGGGCAAAAAACTTTTGGTCTCAGATTCGATTTAAACGGCCCTTATCTGACCAATCGGACCCTCAGGAACTCAGAAATCGCAGCGAAAAGAGCGTAGGACCAACAGCAGAGAAATGGCGAGCGAAAAAGCACCTGCTGAAAAATGTCGAAAATTCAGGTTCTGGTTTTTTGGCTGTAACTTTTGATGCGTTGATCGCAGCGTATTGGGACTGCGCACAATCGTTTTCTCTCGCAAAATTACGTCGATCTAGTGCGCCCAAGAATTGATTCCAGCACTTTTCAAAATCGCTAAAATTTTCGTCAAAAACACAAAGGGGTTAGCCTTACTTTTTTTTTGGGCAAAAAACTTTTGGTCTCAGATTCGATTCAAACGGCCCTTATCTGACCAATCGGACCCTCAGGAACTCAGAAATCGCAGCGAAAAGAGCGTAGGACCAACAGGAGAGAAATGGCGAGCGAAAAAGCACCTGCTGAAGAATGTCGAAAATTCAGGTTCTGGTTTTTTGGCTGTAACTTTTGATGCGTTGATCGCAGCGTATTGGGACTGCGCCCAATCGTTTTCTCTCGCAAAATTACGTCGATCTAGTGCGCCCATGAATTGATTCCAGCACTTTTCAAAATCGCGAAAATTTTCGCCAAAAACACAAAGGGGTTAGCCTTACTTTTTTTTTGAGCAAAAAACTTTTGGTCTCAGATTCGATTTAAACGGCCCTTATCTGACCAATCGGACCCTCAGGAACTCAGACATCGCAGCGAAAAGAGCGTGGGACCCACAGGAGAGAAATGGCGAGCGAAAAAGCACCTGCTGAAAAATGTCGAAAATTCAGGTTTTGGTTTTTTGGCTGTAACTTTTGATGCGTTGATCGCAGCGTATTGGGACTGCGCCCAATCGATTTCTCTCGCAAAATAACGTCGATATAGCGTGCCAAAGGATCGATTCCAGCTCTTTTCAAAATCGCGAAAATTTTCGTCAAAAACACAAAGGGGTTAGCCTTACTTTTTTTTGGGCAAAAAACTTTTGGTCTCAGATTCGATTTAAATGGCCCTTATCTGACCAATCGGACCCTCAGGAACTCAGAAATCGCAGCGGAAAGAGCGTAGGACCAACAGGAGAGAAATGGCGAGCGAAAAAGCACCTGCTGAAAAATGTCGAAAATTCAGGTTCTGGTTTTTTGGCTGTAACTTTTGATGCGTTGATCGCAGCGTATTGGGACTGCGCCCAATCGTTTTCTCTCGCAAAATTACGTCGATCTAGTGCGCCCAAGAATTGATTCCAGCACTTTTCAAAATCGCGAAAATTTTCGCCAAAAACACAAAGGGGTTAGCCTTACTTTTTTTTTGGGCAAAAAACTTTTGGTCTCAGATTCGATTTAAACGGCCCTTATCTGACCAATCGGACCCTCAGGAACTCAGACATCGCAGCGAAAAGAGCGTGGGACCCACAGGAGAGAAATGGCGAGCGAAAAAGCACCTGCTGAAAAATGTCGAAAATTCAGGTTTTGGTTTTTTGGCTGTAACTTTTGATGCGTTGATCGCAGCGTATTGGGACTGCGCCCAATCGATTTCTCTCGCAAAATAACGTCGATATAGCGTGCCAAAGGATCGATTTCAGCTCTTTTCAAAATCGCGAAAATTTTCGTCAAAAACACAAAGGGGTTAGCCTTACTTTTTTTTGGGCAAAAAACTTTTGGTCTCAGATTCGATTTAAATGGCCCTTATCTGACCAATCGGACCCTCAGGAACTCAGAAATCGCAGCGGAAAGAGCGTAGGACCAACAGGAGAGAAATGGCGAGCGAAAAAGCACCTGCTGAAAAATGTCGAAAATTCAGGTTCTGGTTTTTTGGCTGTAACTTTTGATGCGTTGATCGCAGCGTATTGGGACTGCGCACAATCGTTTTCTCTCGCAAAATTACGTCGATCTAGTGCGCCCAAGAATTGATTCCAGCACTTTTCAAAATCGCGAAAATTTTCGCCAAAAACACAAAGGGGTTAGCCTTACTTTTTTTTTGGGCAAAAAACTTTTGGTCTCAGATTCGATTTAAACGGCCCTTATCTGACCAATCGGACCCTCAGGAACTCAGAAATCGCAGCGAAAAGAGCGTAGGACCAACAGGAGAGAAATGGCGAGCGAAAAAGCACCTGCTGAAAAATGTCGAAAATTCGGGTTCTGGTTTTTTGGCTGTAACTTTTGATGCGTTGATCGCAGCGTATTGGGACTGCGCCCAATCGTTTTCTCTCGCAAAATTACGTCGATCTAGTACGCCCAAGAATTGATTCCAGCACTTTTCAAAATCGCGAAAATTTTCGCCAAAAACACAAAGGGGTTAGCCTTACTTTTTTTTTGGGCAAAAAACTTTTGGTCTCGGATTCGATTTAAATGACCCCTATCTGACCAATCGGACCCTCAGGAACTCAGAAATCGCAGCGAAAAGAGCGTAGGACCAACAGGAGAGAAATGGCGAGCGAAAAAGCACCTGCTGAAAAATGTCGAAAATTCAGGTTCTGGTTTTTTGGCTGTAACTTTTGATGCGTTGATCGCAGCGTATTGGGACTGCGCCCAATCGTTTTCTCTCGCAAAATTACGTCGATCTAGTGCGCCCAAGAATTGATTCCAGCACTTTTCAAAATCGCGAAAATTTTCGCCAAAAACACAAAGGGGTTAGCCTTACTTTTTTTTTGGGCAAAAAACTTTTGGTCTCAGATTCGATTTAAACGGCCCTTATTTGACCAATCGGACCCTCAGGAACTCAGAAATCGCAGCGAAAAGAGCGTAGGACCAACAGGAGAGAAATGGCGAGCGAAAAAGCACCTGCTGAAAAATGTCGAAAATTCAGGTTCTGGTTTTTTGGCTGTAACTTTTGATGCGTTGATCGCAGCGTATTGGGACTGCGCCCAATCGTTTTCTCTCGCAAAATTACGTCGATCTAGTGCGCCCAAGAATTGATTCCAGCACTTTTCAAAATCGCGAAAATTTTCGCCAAAAACACAAAGGGGTTAGCCTTACTTTTTTTTTGGGCAAAAAACTTTTGGTCTCAGATTCGATTTAAACGGCCCTTATTTGACCAATCGGACCCTCAGGAACTCAGAAATCGCAGCGAAAAGAGCGTAGGACCAACAGGAGAGAAATGGCGAGCGAAAAAGCACCTGCTGAAAAATGTCGAAAATTCGGGTTCTGGTTTTTTGGCTGTAACTTTTGATGCGTTGATCGCAGCGTATTGGGACTGCGCCCAATCGATTTCTCTCGCAAAATTACGTCGATATAGTGCGTTGAAGGATTGATTCCAGCTCTTTTCAAAATCGCGAAAATTTTCGCTAAAAACACTAAGGGGTTAGCCTTACTTTTTTTTTGGGCAAAAAACTTTTGGTCTCAGTTCCGATTTAAATGGCCCTTGTCTGACTAATCGGACCCTCAGGAACTCAGAAATCGCAGCGAAAAGAGCGTAGGACCGACAGGAGAGAAATGGCGAGCGAAAAAGCACCTGCTGAAAAATGTCGAAAATTCAGGTTCTGGTTTTTTGGCTGTACCTTTTGATGCGTAGATCGCAGCGTATTGGGACTGCGCCCAATCGTTTTCTCTTGCAAAATCACGTCGATCTAGTGCGCCCAAGAATTGATTCCAGCACTTTTCAAAATCGCGAAAATTATCGCCAAAAACACAAAGGGGTTAGCCTTACTTTTTTTTTGGGCAAAAAACTTTTGGTCTCAGATTCGAATTAGATGGCCCTCATCTTACCAACCGGACCCTCAGGAACTCAGAAATCGCAGCGAAAAGAGCGTAGGACCAACAGGAGAGAAATGGCGTGCGAAAAAGCACCTGCCGAAAAATGTCGAAAATTCAGGTTCTGGTTTTTTGGCTGTAACTTTTGATGCGTTGATCGCAGCGTATTGGGACTGCGCCCAATCGATTTCTCTCGCAAAATTACGTCGATATAGCGTGCCAAAGGATCGATTCCAGCTCTTTTCAAAATCGCGAAAATTTTCGTCAAAAACACAAAGGGGTTAGCCTTACTTTTTTTTTATGCAAAAAACTTTTGGTCTCAGATACGATTTAAATGACCCTTATCTGACCAATCGGACCCTCAGGAACTCAGAAATCGCAGCGAAAAGAGCGTAGGACCAACAGGAGAGAAACGGCGAGCGAAAATGCACCTGCTGAAAATTGTCGAAAATTCGGGTTCTGGTTTTTTGGCTTTAACTTTTGATGCGTTGATCGCAGCGCATTGGGACTGCACCCAATCGATTTCTCTCGCAAAATTACGTCGATATAGTGCGTCAAAGAATTGATTCCAGCACTTTTCAAAATCACAAAAGTTTTCGCCAAAAACACAAAGGGGTCAGCACTACTTTTTTTTTGGGCAAAAAACTTTTGGTCTCAGATTCGATTTAAATGGCCCTTATCTGAGCAATCGGACCCTCAGGAACTCAGACATCGCAGCGAAAAGAGCGTGGGACCCACAGGAGAGAAATGGCGAGCGAAAAAGCACCTGCTGAAAAATGTCGAAAATTCAGGTTTTGGTTTTTTGGCTGTAACTTTTGATGCGTTGATCGCAGCGTATTGGGACTGCGCCCAATCGATTTCTCTCGCAAAATAACGTCGATATAGCGTGCCAAAGGATCGATTCCAGCTCTTTTCAAAATCGCGAAAATTTTCGTCAAAAACACAAAGGGGTTAGCCTTACTTTTTTTTGGGCAAAAAACTTTTGGTCTCAGATTCGATTTAAATGGCCCTTATCTGACCAATCGGACCCTCAGGAACTCAGAAATCGCAGCGGAAAGAGCGTAGGACCAACAGGAGAGAAATGGCGAGCAAAAAAGCACCTGCTGAAAAATGTCGAAAATTCAGGTTCTGGTTTTTTGGCTGTAACTTTTGATGCGTTGATCGCAGCGTATTGGGACTGCGCCCAATCGTTTTCTCTCGCAAAATTACGTCGATCTAGTGCGCCCAAGAATTGATTCCAGCACTTTTCAAAATCGCGAAAATTTTCGCCAAAAACACAAAGGGGTTAGCCTTACTTTTTTTTTGGGCAAAAAACTTTTGGTCTCAGATTCGATTTAAACGGCCCTTATCTGACCAATCGGACCCTCAGGAACTCAGAAATCGCAGCAAAAAGAGCGTAGGACCAACAGCAGAGAAATGGCGAGCGAAAAAGCACCTGCTGAAAAATGTCGAAAATTCAGGTTCTGGTTTTTTGGCTGTAACTTTTGATGCGTTGATCGCAGCGTATTGGGACTGCGCACAATCGTTTTCTCTCGCAAAATTACGTCGATCTAGTGCGCCCAAGAATTGATTCCAGCACTTTTCAAAATCGCTAAAATTTTCGTCAAAAACACAAAGGGGTTAGCCTTACTTTTTTTTAGGGCAAAAAACTTTTGGTCTCAGATTCGATTTAAACGGCCCTTATCTGACCAATCGGACCCTCAGGAACTCAGAAATCGCAGCGAAAAGAGCGTAGGACCAACAGGAGAGAAATGGCGAGCGAAAAAGCACCTGCTGAAAAATGTCGAAAATTCAGGTTCTGGTTTTTTGGCTGTAACTTTTGATGCGTTGATCGCAGCGTATTGGGACTGCGCCCAATCGTTTTCTCTCGCAAAATTACGTCGATCTAGTGCGCCCAAGAATTGAATCCAGCACTTTTCAAAATCGCGAAAATTTTCGCCAAAAACACAAAGGGGTTAGCCTTACTTTTTTTTTGGGCAAAAAACTTTTGGTCTCAGATTCGATTTAAACGTCCCTTATCTGACCAATCGGACCCTCAGGAACTCAGACATCGCAGCGAAAAGAGCGTGGGACCCACAGGAGAGAAATGGCGAGCGAAAAAGCACCTGCTGAAAAATGTCGAAAATTCAGGTTTTGGTTTTTTGGCTGTAACTTTTGATGCGTTGATCGCAGCGTATTGGGACTGCGCCCAATCGATTTCTCTCGCAAAATAACGTCGATATAGCGTGCCAAAGGATCGATTCCAGCTCTTTTCAAAATCGCGAAAATTTTCGTCAAAAACACAAAGGGGTTAGCCTTACTTTTTTTTGGGCAAAAAACTTTTGGTCTCAGATTCGATTTAAATGGCCCTTATCTGACCAATCGGACCCTCAGGAACTCAGAAATCGCAGCGGAAAGAGCGTAGGACCAACAGGAGAGAAATGGCGAGCGAAAAAGCACCTGCTGAAAAATGTCGAAAATTCAGGTTCTGGTTTTTTGGCTGTAACTTTTGATGCGTTGATCGCAGCGTATTGGGACTGCGCCCAATCGTTTTCTCTCGCAAAATTACGTCGATCTAGTGCGCCCAAGAATTGATTCCAGCACTTTTCAAAATCGCGAAAATTTTCGCCAAAAACACAAAGGGGTTAGCCTTACTTTTTTTTTGGGCAAAAAACTTTTGGTCTCAGATTCGATTTAAACGGCCCTTATCTGACCAATCGGACCCTCAGGAACTCAGAAATCGCAGCGAAAAGAGCGTAGGACCAACAGCAGAGAAATGGCGAGCGAAAAAGCACCTGCTGAAAAATGTCGAAAATTCAGGTTCTGGTTTTTTGGCTGTAACTTTTGATGCGTTGATCGCAGCGTATTGGGACTGCGCACAATCGTTTTCTCTCGCAAAATTACGTCGATCTAGTGCGCCCAAGAATTGATTCCAGCACTTTTCAAAATCGCGAAAATTTTCGCCAAAAACACAAAGGGGTTAGCCTTACTTTTTTTTTGGGCAAAAAACTTTTGGTCTCAGATTCGATTTAAACGGCCCTTATCTGACCAATCGGACCCTCAGGAACTCAGAAATCGCAGCGAAAAGAGCGTAGGACCAACAGGAGAGAAATGGCGAGCGAAAAAGCACCTGCTGAAAAATGTCGAAAATTCGGGTTCTGGTTTTTTGGCTGTAACTTTTGATGCGTTGATCGCAGCGTATTGGGACTGCGCCCAATCGTTTTCTCTCGCAAAATTACGTCGATCTAGTACGCCCAAGATTTGATTCCAGCACTTTTCAAAATCGCGAAAATTTTCGCCAAAAACACAAAGGGGTTAGCCTTACTTTTTTTTTGGGCAAAAAACTTTTGGTCTCGGATTCGATTTAAATGACCCCTATCTGACCAATCGGATCCTGGGGAACTCAGAAATCGCTGCGAAAAGAGCGTGGGGCCAACAGGAGAGAAATGGCGAGCGAAGAAGCACCTGCTGAAAAATGTCGAAAATTCGGGTTCTGGTTTTTTGGCTGTAACTTTTGATGCGTTGATCGCAGCGTATTGGGACTGCGCCCAATCGTTTTCTCTCGCAAAATTACGTCGATATAGCGTGCCAAAGGATTGATTCCAGCTCTTTTCAAAATCGCGAAAATTTTCGCCGAAAACACTAAGGGGTTAGCCTTACTTTTTTTTTGGGCAAAAAACTTTTGGTCTCAGATTCGATTTAAATGACCCCTATCTGACCAATCGGACCCTGGGGAACTCAGAAATCGCAGCAAAAAGAGCGTAGGACCAACAGGAGAGAAATGGCGAGCGAAAAAGCACCTGCTGAAAAATGTCGAAAATTCGGGTTCTGGTTTTTTGGCTGTAACTTTTGATGCGTTGATCGCAGCGTATTGGGACTGCGCCCAATCGATTTCTCTCGCGAAATTACGTCGATATAGCGCACCGAAGGATTGATTCCAGCTCTTTTCAAAATCGCTAAAATTTTCGTCAAAAACACAAAGGGGTTAGCCTTACTTTTTTTTTGGGCAAAAAACTTTTGGTCTCAAATTCGATTTAAACGGCCCTTATCTGACCAATCGGACCCTCAGGAACTCAGAAATCGCAGCGAAAAGAGCGTAGGACCAACAGGAGAGAAATGGCGAGCGAAAAAGCACCTGCTGAAAAATGTCGAAAATTCAGGTTCTGGTTTTTTGGCTGTAACTTTTGATGCGTTGATCGCAGCGTATTGGGACTGCGCACAATCGTTTTCTCTCGCAAAATTACGTCGATCTAGTGCGCCCAAGAATTGATTCCAGCACTTTTCAAAATCGCGAAAATTTTCGCCAAAAACACAAAGGGGTTAGCCTTACTTTTTTTTTGGGCAAAAAACTTTTGGTCTCAGATTCGATTTAAACGGCCCTTATCTGACCAATCGGACCCTCAGGAACTCAGAAATCGCAGCGAAAAGAGCGTAGGACCAACAGGAGAGAAATGGCGAGCGAAAAAGCACCTGCTGAAAAATGTCGAAAATTCAGGTTCTGGTTTTTTGGCTGTAACTTTTGATGCGTTGATCGCAGCGTATTGGGACTGCGCCCAATCGTTTTCTCTCGCAAAATTACGTCGATCTAGTGCGCCCAAGAATTGATTCCAGCACTTTTCAAAATCGCGAAAATTTTCGCCAAAAACACAAAGGGGTTAGCCTTACTTTTTTTTTGGGCAAAAAACTTTTGGTCTCAGATTCGATTTAAACGGCCCTTATTTGACCAATCGGACCCTCAGGAACTCAGAAATCGCAGCGAAAAGAGCGTAGGACCAACAGGAGAGAAATGGCGAGCGAAAAAGCACCTGCTGAAAAATGTCGAAAATTCGGGTTCTGGTTTTTTGGCTGTAACTTTTGATGCGTTGATCGCAGCGTATTGGGACTGCGCCCAATCGATTTCTCTCGCAAAATTACGTCGATATAGTGCGTTGAAGGATTGATTCCAGCTCTTTTCAAAATCGCGAAAATTTTCGCTAAAAACACTAAGGGGTTAGCCTTACTTTTTTTTTGGGCAAAAAACTTTTGGTCTCAGTTCCGATTTAAATGGCCCTTGTCTGACTAATCGGACCCTCAGGAACTCAGAAATCGCAGCGAAAAGAGCGTAGGACCAACAGGAGAGAAATGGCGAGCGAAAAAGCACCTGCTGAAAAATGTCGAAAATTCAGGTTCTGGTTTTTTGGCTGTACCTTTTGATGCGTAGATCGCAGCGTATTGGGACTGCGCCCAATCGTTTTCTCTCGCAAAATCACGTCGATCTAGTGCGCCCAAGAATTGATTCCAGCACTTTTCAAAATCGCGAAAATTATCGCCAAAAACACAAAGGGGTTAGCCTTACTTTTTTTTTGGGCAAAAAACTTTTGGTCTCAGATTCGAATTAGATGGCCCTCATCTTACCAACCGGACCCTCAGGAACTCAGAAATCGCAGCGAAAAGAGCGTAGGACCAACAGGAGAGAAATGGCGTGCGAAAAAGCACCTGCCGAAAAATGTCGAAAATTCAGGTTCTGGTTTTTTGGCTGTAACTTTTGATGCGTTGATCGCAGCGTATTGGGACTGCGCCCAATCGATTTCTCTCGCAAAATTACGTCGATATAGCGTGCCAAAGGATCGATTCCAGCTCTTTTCAAAATCGCGAAAATTTTCGTCAAAAACACAAAGGGGTTAGCCTTACTTTTTTTTTATGCAAAAAACTTTTGGTCTCAGATACGATTTAAATGACCCTTATCTGACCAATCGGACCCTCAGGAACTCAGAAATCGCAGCGAAAAGAGCGTAGGACCAACAGGAGAGAAACGGCGAGCGAAAATGCACCTGCTGAAAATTGTCGAAAATTCGGGTTCTGGTTTTTTGGCTTTAACTTTTGATGCGTTGATCGCAGCGCATTGGGACTGCACCCAATCGATTTCTCTCGCAAAATTACGTCGATATAGTGCGTCAAAGAATTGATTCCAGCACTTTCCAAAATCACAAAAGTTTTCGCCAAAAACACAAAGGGGTTAGCCTTACTTTTTTTTTGGGCAAAAAACTTTTGGTCTCAGATTCGATTTAAATGGCCCTTATCTGAGCAATCGGACCCTCAGGAACTCAGAAATCGCAGCGAAAAGAGCGTAGGACCAACAGGAGAGAAACGGCGAGCAAAAAAGCACCAGCTAAAAAATATCGAAAACACAGGATCTCGTTTATTGGCTGTAACTTTTGATGCGTTGATCGCAGCGTATTGGGACTGCACCCAATCGATTTCTCTCGCAAAATTACGTCGATATAGTGCGCCAAAGAATTGATTTCAGCACTTTTCAAAATCGCAAAAATTGCCGTCAAAAATGCAAAGAGGGGCAAAAAATTAAGAATATAAAGACAGCTGCCCTAATGTGCTTCGATTCTACAACCGAAAATTGCGCCGCGAGATGTTCCGACGGTAGAGTTGCGTACTTATCGCAGAACATCAGAGGATTTCTGATTTCGACACGATGCTGGCTGCATTAAACTTTAGAGTAACACAGTCTTCTCAATTGTAAGCCCAAACCAGTACTTGGCCTGTGTGTACTCACCGACTTGTCGGCGATACAAGAAATTAATAATGAGAATAAATATCTTTCAAAATTCGTAGTAAAACAGTGATTTTATTAAAGTATAGTTACCCGAGAGAAGAATGTATACATAGATCATGAATAAAAATAGATCAGATGTAATAATGATGCAGAGACCAAAAAGTACGAATGTATATGCGGTCCATGTACGACATTGATACATATGATTTATTTATGATTAATACGTGATACATACTATCAATTTCTTAAATTTCTAGAAAACATACTAGATTATCTATAATAATCGGCTATAATATGACAATAAAAGAATTGTTCGTTACGATATGGGATTCAATTCGACACGTAGTCTTTATATTTCACAACAATAATAATCAGAATTAGGAGTAGGAATGGGAGTGGAATCAGGAGTAGGAGTAGGAATAGAAGTAAGATCAGGAGTAGGTTCAAGAGTGAGAGTAGGAATAGGAGTAGGATCAGGAGTTGGAGTAAGATCGTAGTAGAAGTAGGAGTAAGATTGAAGTAGAAGTAGGAGTAGGAGTAGGAATAGGAGTATAGTCTGCGGGGCGGCGCGGGAAGGCTAGGGGAGTGTAGGGTAGGGTTGGGTAGGGTAGGGTAGGTTAGGAATAGTAGGAAATTCGTCCTACTCCTACTCCTACTCCTACTCCTAATTCTGAACCTACTTCTGATCCTACTCCTATTCCTACTTCTACTCGTGATCCTACTCTTATTCCTACTCCTTATTCCTGATCCTACTCCTATTCCTACTCCTACTCTATTCAATACTTTAGAATGTTATATTCACAGTGTACAAATCCTCGTCCTCCTCGTCCACCTTATGCTCCTGGTCTTCCTCATCCTTCTCCTCGTCCACCTCCGACCACCTCCAACCACCGCCAACCACCTCCAACAACCACCGATAACCACCTCGGGTTATACCTGGAATAGTAATAAATATTTTCAGTATAAGAACACATCGAAAATATTGTGTAAGGATTAATATAATTTTGTATTGACACATTTTACCAAGAAGATTATGAGAAAATTACAAAATATTATACAAATTTTACTAGCGTATTGATAGCTACTGAATTTGGGCTTGCGCGAAGAATGAATTGAAATAATTTGTTGTAAACATAACGAGTTTAAAAAGTTTTAGATAAAATATAATTACAATTGTCATGAAATGTTATAAAAATGGTATACTCACCGTGCACAAATCGTCTTCCTCCTCACCCAACCTGTTCTCCTCGTCTTCCTCGCCCTCCTCCTTCCTTCCAGAGTTTCACCAGGTAGTGGACCTGGAGCGCAGAAACTACGCAGCGCTTGGTCAAAAATCACCAGGGCAAGAACCTGGACAGCCAGAACTATGGAGCGCTTGTTCTGGATGTCGAGTTTCACGCGGTAGTAGACCTGGAGCGCAGAAACTACGGAGCGCTTGTCCTGGAAGTCGATTTTCACCAGGTAGCGCACCTGGAGCGCAGGAACTACGCTTCGCGTTTTCTGGGTGTCACAATCCACCAGGTGGAGGACCTGGACAGCCAGAAATACGGAAAATTAGTCCTGAAGGTCGAAAGTCACCAGGTCAAGGACCTGGACAGCCAGAACTACTGAGTGATTGTCCCTGAAGTCAAGTTGTACCAGGTAGCGGACCTGGAGCGCAGGAACCACGGAGCGCTTATCCTGGAAGTCGAGTTCCTGCAGGTAGTGGACCTTAAGCGCAGAAACTACGGAGCGCATGTCCTGGAAGTCGAGTTTCACCACGTTGCGGACCTGGAGCATAGAAACTACGGGGCGCTCGTCCCTGAAGTCGAGTTCCACCATGTAGAGAACCTGGAGCGCAGGAATCACGGAGCGCTTGTCCTGGAAGTCGAGTTGCTCCAGAAAGCGGATCCGGAACGGGGTAGAAAACTCAGTACCCGAAATCTGCGGAGCGCGATTCTCATCCGTCCGCTCTACTGCGCGGTTGTTTCCAGACTGAGGAATTCGGCTAGCCGATTTTAGATCGATGACGTCGAGAGAAAAAAATTTTTGGGTCACTTCACTTTCTGAACATCCGAACATCCAAACTTTGGTTTCGAACTTCAATACTATAATGTATGATGTATGATGTACATGTATGATGTATGATCTATGATGATATGATATGATGTATAATGATTTTAGTTTCTATATTTCAGGCAAGAAATACGCACTTCATCTTTCCTGCCGATTCCAGACTCAAGCGGCTTGGCCCTTCGATGGTCAGCTTTTGACTAAAGATATATTCTTCAATTAACGGATCAGCTAATAACGCTGCTGTTCTACAACAGTTGGATGTTAAAAATTTGTGCTCGTACTTGTCAAATGTGTGTTAAAATACACTTACAGTTTTAAGAAGCTTCGTTCTATCTCTCTATCTATTTCTCCCTATCAAATGAAAAAAAAAATCGCCGACAATCACCTATTTAGGTCTTCAAATCAGGTCACTGTGTTAAATACTGTCTCATATACGGAGCATCCATTTCATCTCGATCAAAATTAGCGCATCCGTGATGTATTACGGTTACTCTGAATTTTTCTCTATACAAACACTTTTAGAACAACAATTCTGCTTTTCTACCCAACGTAGATACTTCACTTGCGACTAGCTAAAACAGTGTTTCAATTCTATGCCTACGAAAATTCACGATCTAGAGAGGAAATGAAAAGTTCTTGGAATAATTATGAATATTAATGTTGTGGAATATATAGACCGCGTGTCGAATAGAATCCCATATCGAAACGAACAATTCTTTTATTACCATATTATAGCCGATTATTGTAGATAATCTAGTATGTTTCCTGGAAAATTATAAAATTGTAGTATGCATCACGTATTCATCATAAATGAATCATATATATATATGTCAATATCGTACATGGACCGCATATACATTTATACTTTGTGGTCTCTGCATCATTATTACATCTGATCTATCATTATTTCTGATCTATGTATACATTCTTCTCTCGGGTACCTATACTTCAATTAAATCATTGTTTTGCTACAAATTTTGAACGAAATTTATTCTCATTATTAATTTATTGTATCGCTGACAATTCGGTAAGTACACACAGGCTAAGTACTGGCTTGGGTTTACCATTGCGAAGACTGTGTTACTCGGAAGGTGAATGCAGCCAGCATAATGTCGAAATCGGTAACTCTCTGATGTTCTGCAATAAATCCTCAACTCTACCGTTGGAATATCTCAAGGGGCGCAAGCGCATGACGATTTTCGGTTGTCACAACAAAGCCATTAGGACAATTGTCTTTATATTATTTAGTTAATGTCTTATTTGATATCGGTTGAGTTTGGTTCAAATCCGTATTTTACGAATTTACGGAGTATGTTTATGGCACGAACATTTATAACTACGATCACCCGTCTTCTTTTCTTACGTAGCATAGCGGAAATTTGAATTTTATCCGTAAGAGGCGCTTAAATCGCATCCAGCTAATTCATACGTTAACTAAAAAGTGGGGACATGTTTTATCGCAGAGTGCTGTCTCTTTCCTACTACTCCGTGGTGGTATGCACAATACGTTTTATCATTCGCACGTAACGTGTCAATGAGTGGGGTGGGTACTGATCGTGAGTAAAAGTGAGTAAACGTGCGCGTCGCTCAAGGAATTGAGTGATTAAATATTTCAGAATTGTGTTGTCGTTTCTCCGCCTGTCGCATCAGAGAAAATGTAAATACACAATTCAATTCCCAGACAATGGAAATATTTGAATTGAAAGATATCAAAACCGTGCCTGATCTAGTTTACGAATATTCGGCGAAAATAAAGAACGATGCAACGCCACTGATCATTGACAATGGTATATATATATATATATATATATATATATATATACATATATACATTTAATATCGCAATCTATCGGGCTATTTTTGTTACTTTACCTTATTATCGTAGGTTCGTATAATTGCCGAGTTGGCTGGGCAATAGAAAAGGAACCACAGTTGATATTTAAAAATTTGATAGCGAAACCGCGTAAGGAACGGGGTAAAAAAGATGGTGAATTGCAAGTGGGCAATGACATAGTAAATATTGAAGCAGTTCGTTTTCAATTGAAAACCCAATTCGATCGTAACGTCGTCACACATTTCGAGGCACAGGAGCAGATATTTGACTACACATTTACTCACATGGGAATTGATACTGAAGGTTCCGTAGAGCATCCAATTGTCCTCACCGAAGCTTTTCTAAATCCCAATTACTCGAGAAATTGTAAGCATCACATGAGACAATTATTTTTCCTACTTTATCAGTCAGCGTTGCAAATACCACGAACTTTCTTCCAGTGATGGCCGAGCTTTTATTCGAATGCTACGGAGTACCCGCTATATCCTATGGAGTTGATTGTCTCTTTTCATATCACCACAACAATTGTCCACCGGATGGTCTAATCGTCAGTATTGGCTACCATACAACTCACGTCATTCCAGTACTTGATGGGAAAGTTGATCCTACTAAAGCGAGGAGAATTAACATTGGTGGTTACCATATCACTTCTTACATGCACCGATTACTTCAGCTCAAGTACCCGGTGCATGTCAATGCAATAACACCAAGCAGAGCAGAAGTATGTCAATTAGAGAAATCAGTGCAAGTTATTTCCATTATTTTTTTTTACTGCTCCTCCTATAAAGCAATTTTCTGCTGATAAAATTAGCTCGCTGAGAAACTGTGTTTCAGCTACAGTTGTTAAAAATTATCTTACTTGATTCAGGAGTTGTAATTTTACAATGATATGTTGTTAGGCATAAATGCTTGAAGGATCATCCTTTGTGCTCACATTGGCATACATTCCGCGGTACCCTTCTAATCGTTCAGTAACTTTGGACTTCTAGGAGCTGATTCGTGACCACTCAGTAGTTGCTTTGGCATATCAAGAGGAAATATCAAAATGGGCTGAGCCAGATTATTATGACATGAATGTACTCAGAGTACAATTACCTTATGTGGCTCCAGCGAGCACACCTGGTCTAACTGTAGAACAGCAAAAAGAAAGGAAACGAGAACTCGCTCGACGACTGATGGAAATCAATGCTCGCAAACGGGAGGAAAGGGTCAGATACATGTCTGTATTGTACAGCATGCCATGTATTGGAATGTCAGAGCTAAAGTTTCTGAGAAAATCAAATTCTTAGAAATTTTGGTGTACACATTCTTCATAGATATTATATGAAGATGTATAATATTGTATTACCTTAAAGTTACCCACTGTGTTATCTTTCAGTTAGCTGAGGATGAAGAACAGCTGAACCAGCTAATGGCTGTTCAGGATCTCCTTGAAGAAGGGGAAACTGATGAATTTGAAGAAGCACTAAAATCGTATTGCTTATCGAATGAAGCTGACTTAATTAAAATGATAAATAATTTACAGGCTAAGGTTGAAAGAACTAGACAGAAAATAGTAGCAGCTAACTCTCATGAAGAAAATATTGTTATCGAAGAGCCAAAACCTAAAATAAAATCAATTCTTCAACCCAAAGATCAGCAAGATTTTGATGAATGGATCACTGGTGTTAGAAAGAAAAGGTATTTCTAAAATAGTTGCTGCCATTAAAAAATAATTATCTTTAACAGGTGAACAATAATGCCTTGCTGTTTTCATTATTTTAGGCAAGATATATTAGACAAACGACTTGCTAAACGACAACGCAGGCAAGACATGGCTAAACGAAGGACCGCTGCGGCACAAGAAAGAATGAGAATAATTAGTCAGTTAGCAAGAAAGGAAAAACGTGATGATGATTTTGGTATGAGGGATGAAGACTGGGATGTATACAAAGCAATTAATCGAGTGAGTTTTAACAGGTACTTTACAAAGGGTGGCCACACACCTGGAAAATCTGTAAAACCTGGAAATATCAAGAGATTTTTAAGTTGGTTATGAAAAAAACTGAAAATATCAGTTATTTGTAATGGGAATTAGAAACGATTTTTTGAGATAATAAATTTCTTTTCTTCTGGTTGAGAAAAGAAATTGGCTTATACCGACTTTAATGTACATTATATTCTTCTTCAAATCAAATTGAATTTGATCCAAAAATGGAGTTAACAAGTTGAACGATTTAGGTATTAGTAACTTGCTAGAACTGAGAAAATGTCAGGGAAAACCATATTTTAGATCCAAGAAAATCTGCAAATGTGTTGTAATTTTTTTCCCAATAATTTGTGGGCACTCTGTTTAGATGTAACGAGTTACATTTTTGTGACAGTTTTAACTCTGCAAAATTACTATATTCAATTCCTGAATTGTAATTAACGTAATCACCGAAGTTGGCATGATAAAAAATAAATATTCAGCGTAATACTTTTTCATTTTCATACAATTTGAATGATGAAATTATGTAATTATCTTTCTTTACCTTCTTTTATTAAAATGTGAAATTGATATGAAAGCTATTTTCAGGAAGGAGGCGATTCTGACTCTGAGTTGGAACAAGAAAAACTTCTTGAACTTGAAGATGTCCTGAGACATCATGACCCTGAGTTCGACGGTGCTGGGTCTTCCATCCCCTTGGTACCTGGAGAGACACACCAGCTTCACATTGGTGTGGAGCGATTGCGAGCTCCAGAACTATTGTTTCAGCCATCCATGATCGGATCTATTGAGGCTGGTATCGCAGAAACTATTGAATTTGTCCTGAAAAATTATTCACAAGAAAAACAGAAGCTTTTGGTTGCTAATATATTCCTCACTGGAGGATCTGCAACTTTTCCAGGTCTTCTTGAAAGATTGAAGCGAGAATTGAGAGAGATCAGGCCTTTCAAGTCTAGTTTTCAAGTAAACATAGCAAAGAATACTAGCTTAGATGCGTGGTATGGTGCAAGAGATTTTTCATTAAATGGTAACCTTTCTGAGTATTTGGTGAACCGTAAAGATTACGATGAAAAGGGAGGTGAGTACTTGAAAGAGCACTCTGCAAGTAATACGTACACTTGGTCACCTGATCCTCTTCCAATTCAAATTCCACCAATTGCTGAGCAGATTGTCGTAGAAGAAGCTATAGTCGATGTTGAAATGGAATGAGAAGGGCCCTTATAAATCTGTTACACGTTTGTAATTAGAAGACACAACTTAAATTGTAGTTTGCAATTAGATATCAGCTTTGACTGGAAGTGTGCTGTTTATACTTTTGTGATTTCAAATTTGAACTGTTTAATTAAAAACCTTCTTCAGTTCAGTTATAGATTTAAAATTCATGAAAGTTCTTTCTCTTGTTGTTTCGAAAAGATTATGCAAATTTTATGTACTGCGTAGTACAGATATAGTCGGAAAATTTCTGATGGTAATAAATATTTTAAATACCTATTATACTTTACAACTAAGTTAACAATTTTTTTATAATAAATAATTCAAACAAATCAAAGGTACAGTAATGGCACTTGAATCTTACGTGATAAAGAATACACGGTGGTGTTGTCCTCAGCCCTCTCCAAGATGAATAACAAAAATCGATCGAGCTCAGTTATGAGTTTATAATACTCGTATAAAAATTGGGTAATAAAGAGGGAGGGGGGGAGCAATCATTTGTCTATGGATTTCTACTTTATTACATGTTTCTTTCGTTCAAGATATTTCGAACAAACTGCATTGTAGCTTGTTCACCTATCACAATTTACATCTTCGCTTGGACTTCACCTTCCAAAGACAATTATGCAACTATTTTTTTATTTTATTTTTGGAGATAATTATATCAGTTTATAGTGATTTAGGTGGCCTAGTAAAAATTGTGAAAGTTATCCCTCACATTAGCATTAGTTCACCTACAGCGGCCCCAGTGTAACGCTCCAACCTAGGTCCACAGCTTATCCTAACATCACAATGTAATATACTGAAAATATCAGACCCACTAGGCTTTCTATAGCTAGGCTACATGTTCAGTATTCTTATATCAATTCTTCTAGCAGTGAAATTGTATAAGGAGCCGATTCTTCACACTTGCTATCATTTGAAACAATCTATATCGCTGAAGGTACTTCACCAAAAAAAATTCGTAGACACAAATAAAAAAAATATGTAGTTATATTAATAAATATTAGAAGCGTTACATGACGTAGTGGTAAACTCATACTACCATGACTTATTGATTTCGTGCATTACTTTCAGTTTGTTGAATCAGCTCAATTCACAGCCATATAACGCTTTTGTGGGAGAACTTCAATATGCAGTGGCATTGCAAATTATTGTACTGAAGTAAATTATGTGAGGAAAGATAAAACTTCAAAATTTACTTATAGCACATCGGGTCTAATTGAATTAAAACAAGTTTGTTCAAAACTGTATCACTTTATCTCATCTCGAAAACTTTGTCAAGGGCATTTTATTCGTGTGTATTCAAGCAAAATCTGCTATAACAGAAGCGTCGTCACTAAAGCCTGGAACATCTTTTACTTTGAATTCAAAATCCTGTAGTTTAAAATAGATTCTGGGCTCCATTAAATAGTCTAAATGACTTTTATCCAATCATGTAGAATTATCCAATGGAGCAATTATTTTAACCTAAATTAAAAAAATATATAAAACGAAACAAGGTAAACACGGCTTGAATTATGGCAGCTCTTACATTGGCGTCTGGTCATATGCTTTACAATACAGCCTGACGTAATACAGTATTCAAAAGCGGCTCTGAGAGACAATAATGCATATATTTATAATCGTCAAAAACTCGTTGAGAAATTATATAAATCCAAGGATATAAGCAGCACTGCCTTGGAATTGATACTTGCTCAATAAAACACGGTCATGTTTCAACAGAGAGCGTTTGAAAAATATATTAATAATATAATCTTTTTGTGCGTTTGAATAATAAAATAGTAAGCAAATGGTAGGTATGCAAAAATGTCAATGTAATTCTATAGTGTTGATTAATAATTCAAAAAGAACATGTTTAATGCTTCGGCAGGTGAAATTACCATATTTGTCTGAATATAAGTCGACCTCCAATGTTAAGACTTCATCTCAGGGATTTTTCTTATAAACCGAATACAACTCGAATTTTACGAGAAAATCATCTATAATCACAGGCATATTTGTTGATTAATATTGTATTTTTCGTATACATTGAACCAATAAAACTTGAGCACATTGTATAAATATCTTGTTTTTAATTTCTTTATACTTCAGACTGATACTACTTGAAAAAGTTGAAGTTTGAGTTTTAAAGATGTGTAATTTTATTGGTCAAATTTTACGACAATTAATCGATAACGAAGTTTTCTTAGTCGACAGAGCAAATTTTCGACACAAATCCCGAATATAAGTAGAGTACCGATTTTGAGAAAGAAATCAGCTAACAAAAACCTCTATTTTCAGATCAATGTGGTGCTATCAAAATGATTCAGGTAATAGTCCGTCATGAACATTTACTATGTTGCCACTGCATCAGGTCTTAAAAACTTCTACGCATTCAACTTAAAACAACAAATCTTAGATTAAATAATATTCTTTATAATTATCACAGGGTGAGGTCGCTGCAGGCTAACATATTGCTAATTTTCTCAAACGATAATTTAGATTAATTCTGAAACTTTAATGAGAGGATACGATGTACTATTATTGTAAAATTGAGGTAGAGTCTAATTAAAAGATTAAAAATTCTTTTCGTTTCTTTTTTTCTTTTCTGAATGTGCTAAAAGTGAGGGAACTTTCGTAATAGTAAGCTTAGCTTCCTAAGTAAAAGTATATGCGATATTATTATTAGATTGTAATAATAATTTGATAATCATAATAATTGATAATTAGTACAACAATGGTTAATGTGTTATAGTATAAGGGGTGTATGTATAGTATTTATTATGGTGGGTAAGGAGCGAGTGACAGCTATGTACAGTACATACTTGCCTCAATTGAACCATCGTTGAAATGGTACCTATGATCATAATATTTATATATATATATATATAATATTATTGTTTACACATAAAATAACTATTTATAATATGTATATATCAACTCAGATATATACATACCTCTGCAGTATGTACGTAAAGATGTGTGTTAGCCAGGATATGTACTGTGAAACTATTTCAAGCATCACTTTACTGCTATATAAAATTTACTCGTTTCTTATATCGATACTCGTTATCAGTTATGGTATCTATCTACTTACTCATTGTCATTATTAATTAGGTAGATTATTTTTTAGACAATTTTAATATGATACTATTTTTTTTTATTACAATTATAGATTGGTTATTAATATATATATTTGTATATATGATACTGCGGCTGATTGATGGTGTCATTTGTTCATCGGTTGCAGCGTCGCTCGAGGGTATGCAAGCTCATGGCACCCTGGCTTGTAACGAATCTCGCTATTGCTACTCTATGCAGGCCTACATAAATCTTACGGTAAGCATGGTAAAGCTCTATAAAAATAACAACTATCCTACGTAAACATATTACAAAAATAAATGGCATTGTACTCTGTTAAAGAAGCAAAATAGTACACACACAACATCGAGCGACGCAACTAATCTATCCTCATATCATTTCCTTTCCGTTTCGTATCTTCTCTTTAACAAAAGTATTGTAGTGATTCTGTACTTATAACGCTGCACACGGAATTCTTTACGTGTAATTTTCGACTGGATGGCATCTAGTATCTGTCTCTATACTTTCACTTAGTTACGCAGGTAGTCACTGGGATAGTTATGCGTTTGTCGATTTTATGGATAGGGCGGACCTACAAATTGTGGGAATAGCCCAATTTTTAATTATGATCAATGTGTTTGGGAGACTAAGCTTTTTTGCTGGGAAGTATATGAATTCATGGACATCTGTAAGTGACCACTGTGTATAAACCATTGCAGGGCACTATATATGAGGCACAAGTAACAGTCGTTTTGTCTCAAGTTCCGGGAGGTCGTAGTTTAAGAAATTTTTTTCTACTCCATTTTCGTGTTTCTATGATTAATTTCTTTTTTCTTCAATTAAGTTACAAAAGCTGGGGTGTATCAACTAATCGAAAGATTCAGTTTAAGTAGGCTCCGACAATTTGGTGAAGATCCAACGTTTTCAAAAAGTTTAGAAACTCATGTTACAGTTGAAAAAGCTCCTTCTTAAAAAGAATAAGTGCATATTTTCAGATTTTCATAACTTGCATAGAAAGTCCTAAATTTTAGAAAATTTTTGTAGTGATCTTATATAATTGATTAAATTTTGTGTGATGTGGTCGATAGTTTTGTCACCATGTTTTGGTCAATTTTTTTTATTACGCACTTAAGAATGGTTTTCTGTAACAAAAAAATACCGACTTTTGGTTGAAGGAATTTTCTGGGGTGCTTAGATTGATGTTTTCCTTTACACCAATTGAATTATATGAATATATGTATTTTACACCGGTTGAACCTCCTTAAAAATATTTCTGGAAGGTTTTATTATGTTTGTTTTGTATCAATGGTGAAACTAAAGAATGAAATGATAAGAATCTGATCAGTGTCATAAACAAGCTCTAGAAATCAAAGAGGAAAAAAGAAAAACAAGCATATATCAAATTTTAACTTGGGAAGTATTAAAAATCCCATATTTCCTCATGATATCCGTGTGAGGTTTAAACTCCCAAGATTTGCCGTAATTATTTTTTGCGTACGATGCCTCCTTACACCTTGCTTTGACTAGAAAACAGCTGTTACATGTTTTTAGTATTTCAGTTGCCGTATAGTTGTGTAATATTATTGTAGACAATGTATCGCTTTAAATAAAACTTTGCAAATATCTTATTATTTCACTTCGTATGTAAACTATGTACAAACTTAGCTTTCACGGTTGGAAAGTTGAATTATTTCCCTTTCTCGCATCTGTGATAGTTTAAAAAGCTTACAGCGACTTAAAAACTTACTAGAAGCAAGTATGTTAAATAAAATATTTATATTTCACAGAGCAAATAGTTAAAAATAAATAATTGTTCTTCTATCAACAAAATTTCCAACATACTAATCTTGATCTTCAGATATAGCTTTAAAAGCCTTTCAGAATTTCTTGGTCCAAGTGCTCTTTATAAGAAGGGACCTTATCTTTTCTTTTCTTTTTTTTATTAAAAATACATATTATTTTGATGTTTGCCAAAATAAAGATTCCTATAAATTTATTATTAAAATGATCAGTATTACCAAATATCTTCCAACCACAATGTGTGTGTTTTGGATGTAATTAGATAAACGTGTTACCTAAAACATCTTCAGATCCGACCAATTAATATGAAAATTTAGGTAGTTCTACTACTAGCTACATATTAATAATAGATTATAACATATATCACTAGCTAGGGCCTGCGTGGGCATGTCCATATAGGCTTTAATCACAGCATAGTAGTACTTTGTCTTATTAGAGCTGCACATTGACTAGCCAATATAAAGATCATTATCTTCTTTTTATATTCATATTCTTACTTTTGCAAATTTTATGATCCAGTAATCAGTCTTGCCAGATGACTCCATCTCTCATGGAATTGAAAGCCTTGGCCATACACACGCAGTTTGCAACTAAATTGCCGAAACAGACCTAATTGTTCGAGGCACACTAATACAATGTTTTTTTATAGTTACTCAAAATTACTTATTGATAAATAGTAACAAGTTATTGTACCAACTCACTACCCAATTAACCGCGATTAATATTTACGGGCATTCTCGCGATTGTCATGGCTCCTCTGCTTGTTTTAAGCCGTGTTAGTCATTAAACTAAGTCTAATAGTGTTCAAATTAACAGCCCCGCCATAACATCCTCGTTAATTGATTTTATATACATATTTTCTTTACAACAAGCTTCGATATGTAGAAAGTAAGTACGCCTATGGGACAGAATGAAAGTTCAAAGTCGTGGTATACCAAGCTACCTTCATTTCCTAACAGGAATATCCTTTTCGTTTTGTGAAAAATGTCGTATACCCACAGTGTGCACAAAGAGAGCCCATGAAGCGTCTAAAGCCAAAGAAACCATGACTTCTCTGTGTACATCAGCCCCACTAGTATAGAAGTGTCAAGTATTCTACTGAATGAACGTGTGTTCGTTTGTGTGTTTAAAAGTAATAGTAGGGTGTCTACCAAACACCTTCGGTAGAGACCAAAAATTCTTGCTTGGTCGATTAGCTACACCGCTTCATGAAATTCATTTTCTTTTTGACATTAAAATAGTAAACCAATGTTTCAATCTTGTAGACAATAATTACTATCTATATCACAGATTCAAGTGACTAAAACTCTTTAAGAATATAATATAAATATGTATGATGATTGTTTTTATTATGTAGTCGCAGATGTGGTATGTTAAGGGAAAGTTTAAAGAAGCGTGCTGGCGTAATGGAAGTGACCAGTTATTTTTTTAAGTCAGTTTATGCTAGCATTCAAAAATCTTTTCAAATTCATATCATATTCATATAAAAAAATTTTTTTACTTAAATCAAATATTTGAATAATCAAGCAAAAAATTGAGTTGTTCTAGATATTATTTTTTTGAAATGGACACATGTAAAGAAAATTTCGAAATAATTATATTTAGCTTGAGTTTTATTCATTGATATTATTCGAGCGTGCTTACATATTTTAATACTTATTTATCAACTGTTATTATCAATGATATTATTATTTATTATTCATAAATCATAATATTGATTTTCACTGTTGCAGTGTCTGTCGACAGTTGATTCCATAGGAACTAAAATATTCGACCATCTTTGACCAACACGAAAATGTCTGGAACTATAAAGATATAAATGTGTTCAAATATGTAATGTGGACATTACGTTTTCAAGATAAAATTTAGCCCATATTTTATGGAAAATATGTTTCTCATTTCTGATAAAATTATTGACGACCATAATCAGTGCAATTTACATAACATATATGTATGTAGAAAATTAACTTTAAGGCTAAACAATTGGTTAACTGAACGTATTACCAAATTATATACCTATATGATACTTCCAACAACGAGTAAAATTTCTGTATCCAAATTTCTTATAGGTGCCATGGAAATAATGTCGCAAAACGCAACAGCAGTCCGAGAAAAGTCTAATAAAATTTATCAGACTATCCGACACTTATACAAAATAATAAAACAATCTATAGTCATTGTCAATTTCTCTTATCGATTTTTTACATCTTAAAAATAAAGTAGAATTTTTTGACAAGTTTAAATCTGACTACACACTTTTCACCATATTACTCTGATACACTACTCAATCCATTCAATGTAAAAAGTCGGAGCCTAGATATTTTAAGTTGAAAATTAATAAGAGGAACTTTTAAAATTCTTAAGTCTGTAGGAGTCGAGCTGATAAAAGTATTCCAAGTTAAGGTTTCTATACAAAATTTCCATAGTAACAATTTGACTTTGAACAAGAATTGTATTTAAGAAAAAAATTTCTCGAAACATTAACAATTATTATAATAAGGCCTTATTTGTAGATCTCATAGTATGATATAAAAAAAATGACTACTTTTTTATTTACACGTTACCCTTTGTCTAAATTTAAACACAGATTGTTAAAGTATACTTGAAAAATTAGGAAGTTAGTTTTGTAAATCTGTGCACAATTGCGAATCTAGTTTTTCCAACCAATGTAGCTGCCCTATAAAAAAAACTAAACCAGAATAATATTTTTGAGAACATGATTGGGATCAACTAACATCAGAATTGAGTACAGTGCCACCTCGATATATCGCGCCGTGTTATATCGTGGTTGGTAAATATTCCTCGAAGCTCATTCCCCTACCAGTCGCTCGTGCACATTAAGTTATCTCACTTGATTACTATGCAATCCCACCCATACTATGTGATCATGCGCGAGTAAGCAGTAGCCGTCCTACAGCAGTGGCGCAGCGCGAAGTAGGGGAACTATTTATAACGCGGTTCTCCTCCTCTACAGCCCCGAAGACCGCAATATAACGGAGTGGCACTGTATAATGCTAGCATAAACTCAATTTCAATTGCTGGGTTGGGTATACTCAGGATATGCCAAAGGAGCACTGGTATTGCTATATTGGGCATAGAGATAAAGCGCAGGATGAAGACCAGGTGGAGGAATAGGTCTATGGAGCTGATGCGAATGATGCGTGTGATGATGCGATTCCGAAGGAGTTAAAGGAATATGGGAATAGAAGCGAGAGCTCGCCGTATCCATAGTAGCAAGTCCCGTAGTTTGGTAGACACTCTGTGGTGTGGTGTGCTCGTGCGACAGTGGCGGGTTAAGTGTAAACGGCGTACACGCCGCGGCAGAACACGCTACTTGCTGTGGAGGTTGTTGCAATTGCAAGGGCTGAGACGCGCTGGTATCTAAACACTAGTTGGTTGTCTGCGGGTGAAGTAGAGGAAGAGGTAGCTGTAAGCTATTCTGCTTGGTTAGGCTAGCAATTTCGGCGGCGATGCCACCCTTTGTTCCCCCCAATGGATCCAAGGATGACGGACCTTCGCTGTAGCGCAGATCACAGACAGGACTTTCAAATCCAGTCGTAGAGCCTCCGCCACCGGTACTTTGGGGAGTCGTCGGATTGTGGTTCGAGCTGCCCTGATTCAAATCGCGATGTACTCTATTCTGATGCCGAATAAGATAGCTATCACGCACGAAAGTGCGACCGCATATATTGCATTCGTACGTAGTACTCGCAGTGTGAGTACGAATATGGATTGCAAATTGGCTCTTAGATGTAAACGTAAGTGAGCATCGATCGCACACCAGAGGTTTTTCTGCTACATGACTCCAGCGATGAGCAGTAACGTAGCTCTTGACGGCAAAACGTTTTTGGCAAATATCGCAGGCGTAAGGTCGTTCCCCGGTATGAACCCGCTTATGGGTATTCAAGCTGCTTTTTTGGGTGAAACGTTTTAGGCACAATTCGCATTGAAACGGCCGTTCGCCTGTATGTGTTCGCATGTGTACTTCTAAGTACGGTTTGCGACAGAAACTTGCCTCGCATACCGTACAATGGTAAGGTTTATTTCCCGAATGAAGCTTCATGTGAACGTAGTACGACGATGCTGAAGATAAGACTTTTCCACAGACCTTACAGGCTTGCGGTTTAGAACGTGATCCCTCCTTCACTGTTTGTTGACCCGTTGACTGACGTGTCGGAGCTGTCTGTGGTACCCCTTGGCCTTGCGGAACCTGAGGTCCCGGCTGACCTTGCTGCTGTTGTTGCTGCTGCTGCTGTTGTTGCTGTTGCTGTTGCTGCTGTTGCTGCTGCTGCTGTTGATGTTGCTGCAGCGTTTGTTGCAGAGTCTGTTGCTGTTGAGGCTGCAAGTGAGCTTCTTGCTGAGAAAGTTCTTCTCGGTCATCCGATAAATTGACCATTGAATTGGAACCATCTGAACGGCTTGAGGCAACCGAATAAAATCCCATTGGCTCGCTTTTGATCTGTTGTTCGAACATCGATGTCATGATGTCAGCTTGTTGGGGGTGAACCAGCTGCTGCTGCTGTTGCTGCTGCTGGGGCTGCGGTTGCTGGGCGGTTTGCTGATGGGGGAGCAGAGTCAGGTTGCGCTTGACAAGCTGCTCATATCCCGCGTACCAATCCACCTGCATGACACAACGCAGCTGAATTAAATATACGCAAGTAAATGGTGAGACTATCAATGTTAGTAGGAAGTGATGAAAATTAGCGACGTTTTAAAAGACACTCAGCAGATATGGCAACGGTGTAAAAAGACACATCAGGTTAGATCTAATAGTTTGACATTTATTTTTGACAAGTGACAGAAGGAACTAAGTGAACAGCTGATTGCATAATAACTTTTTCACGAGAAAACTATCGCAACGATATATTATTACGTTAAATTTCTGCATCTGTCCAGAAACTGTCACTCAACGTGCCGCAAACTATTTTTAAAAACGGCACAAGAGGCGGCAGATTATTTTGACGCTAAAACCGGATTCTCTTCCGCGGATCACGGCGGGGGTTCAATGCTCAACAAAAACTAAACGGTCTTGGACCAACCTTTGCTAATGTGGTGATCCAGGCTAGTGGCAAAAAAGTTACGCTTCATCTAGCGCACGCCTGTCATTTATCTGATTCACGGAATATCGCGAAACATTTGTTTAAATAATGTTTTTCTACAACACAAAATATAAGATGGCTGCTTCTATATCTCTCCACAGCCAACTATAGCTATATGTAAATGCAAATTGAGTGTGTACCCACCGAATATTCTGATTGGTCGATCCTATTCCGTACGTCCTCATTGAATACCGCTGATTAATAACAGCAGTATACAGAGCCACAATTATTGGCTATATCTGCATGAAATAAGCTTACGTGAATTTCAGTAATATACTGCCGGTTCACATACTCTTTATTCTCTTTTGGGATGTAATTTTTATCAGCTAACTATACGAAAAAACCGGATGTCTGTGGGAGTCCGCTGTAGCCGTAGTGGCCGTATACCTCGTCCAGTATCCGGCACTTTAGGAGTAAAAATACAGTTAGAAAAATTACATTTTTCAAATTTACACACCACTTATCATTTTTAAAATTTCCTTTCAAGCAGTGTAATTAGGTATTCATTCAAAATCATTTTAATCGTAATATTACAATATTTTTAAGTTTGCCAGCGATTATATTGTGAACGAGCCTTTAACTGTCCCACGATCGTTTCACCAATCGGAGCGAAAAAGTTGAACGATTGCGAAAGAATATTAGATTCTAATTTGTCCGGTAGATTTTTGTGGACATGATACTCAATGTAAGGTCTTATGACACTCAACCCAACGCTTCAGCCCAATGAAATTTTACTCGATACATTGACGCTGAATGCAACGCTATACACGCATGTACATACATACATACGTTTGAATTTTTGTTTTCCCGTACGTATTGATGTAGTACCCTGTAGTACCCTGTAGTACCCTGTAGTACCTTGAACGGACAGAGACACCATCCCAGTGACAAGTATGCGCAAGTAATGAAATTCGCTCGTTCAATTGACGGAATAATGTGTATAAACCAAATTATTATTTATTACAGCAAATTATTAACCAACAAAAGTATATCCCCACAATTTTTAAATCCATGCACTTCATAATCAAATTGAAAGTTATTCGTTATACCAAGTGCTCATTGTTTACCAAAATCGTTTTACCATAGCTCTGGTATTACGACAATATAATTGCAAAATGTCAATACAGTTATATTTTTCTGGAAAATTGTGGTTAACCTCATTTAACAATAAATACACCATGTGAGCAATAAAAACAACATGACATATTTTCTTTACGATGAACTCCATGCTGTAAACCTTTTTCTATGGCAATCATCTCTCTCAAACATTCAATACACCAACCCAAATCCCAGACTGTAAAGTTGGCTGAAATACACAAAACATAGATATTGTGATTATATGTGTATTATAAATGATGAAAAAAAGATGATGCGCCAAAGTTATACACATTGCAACTGAACTTGTGCTTGCCTGATTAAGTGTTCTCGCACGCTATGATTGATAAACAGCTGACGCTCAAACTTGATTTTTACTTTGGTTCGTTCACGAATCCTATTATATGTTGAATACAAGAAAACTATTGATTTTTATATTTATACTTCGTTTCCTTGAGAATTATGATATACCACAGATAATTATAAACACCATCTATCTCACAGCATTCTCGTTAGGCTATTCAGTTTGTTTTGATTCGAAGACACATTTACCTGTTGAAGTTTATTCTAAATTTGCACTTTATTACAGATATCACTTTACATGCACATAGAGGGAAATTTCAAGATGGCAGTACCTACAGAAAATGTAATAAATACACCCATTAGTGATCCAGTAACAAAAGCGGTGGTAGATAATATAATGGGAAATTTACCTACAAAGAAACCACTTGTCCGTTGTGAAGATTGTGACCTCTCATTTACCAGCCAAACAGTTCTGGACGCACACCTACAGGGTGCTCGACATGCCAAGCAGGTTCACATATAATTTTTCATTGGCACATAGCTTTAGCCTACAAGATAAACCATCCAAAATATGTAATAGGGCTTAATATCATTAATATGGTTCACAATAATGTATGCAAAGGTTGATTAAATATTCCAATTTTTCGCAGGTAAAATCCAAGGCTATCATGGCCGTTCTGGACAACACCAAAGTTGCTTTCACTAAGGATCAAGAAACCAATGGGCTGCGGTGCAACGTCTGCAATGTTTCCTTGAATTCAATCCAACAACTGCAGACACATCTGAATGGTATATCAAAATTTAGTTTTCCATCTTACTTGAAAAATTTTGGTTCAACAATGAATCATTACCATATTGAAAATAATTAGTTCAGATATAAAAAAAGCTTTTTTTTTTTAAATAAAGATTATTAAATAAAAACAAATGGTAATTTGGATATATTTCTCAAGGTAGAGTGCTCTGTTATTAATTACACAGTATAATTTTTCTGACGTCTCAAATGTTTTAAATTTTGTTTCATAGGCAATCGTCACAAAAAGAAGGCTACAAAAGGTAATAAACCACATTCGCAGAAAAATTCCAAGCCTGATAGTTTTCGATGTAAGCGATTGCTTTACATGGACAAAGTGGAAGAGCGAAATGTCACAATTATTGTGTTCAGCTCGACTACTTTCGTTATTGCTTGTTTTCTTTTCTTAATCACGTTCGTTTTTTACTTATGTAAGAGCCTGGTCTATTCTAATTGACGCTTTTAGTCCTTCATTAATCAACATGTTATTGTACACTGTTCAACAATAATCAGACGGCCTTATTTAATATTATTTATTAATATTTTTTTGATGTACTGTTACTTTGTACATTGTTATTGTTGCTATAGAATATTCTAATAGACACTTTTAGTCCTTTATTGTACACTGCTCAACACTAATCAAACGGTGCTGTTTTGATATTGTATATTAACATTTACTTAATGCACTGTTATCTCTTACGTTGTTATTGTTGCTGTTACATATTCTATATGCTTTTAGTTCCTCATTGATTAACTCTATTGTACACTGCTCAACAATAGTTACTCGATAGAGATTAATACTTATTTATTGCACTGTTACCTGTTATATTAATATTGTATTTTTTTAACTATTTGTTGCTTCGTTTAATAATGCTTCTGCATGTATGTCTAGCTTTAAGGAAAAGACTATATATAATCGTTGATTTACATCGCTATTTATAACTCTCATGACAATATGATATCAATATTTAGGTAGATAGGAAGAAATTAGATTTAAAACGAAATAAAACTACGGTTTGGCAAGAAATTTACTACTGAATTTACAAATTTTTTATGCAAATACCATTTATACAATTAAACTGAGTCACATAAGCCATACAAAATCTTTCCACATTATAGAGTTAATTTCATCTTTAGCGTTATATTTGAAAGAAAATTTCTTGATTCAAACATTTTTATCACGATTAGTATTGTGTATTATGTAACTGTTGCATACAATATCCTTCAAGAATTTTTCGAAGTGAAAGTTTCGATGAAGTGCCTTGAATTCATTTCCAAAGCAATTTACTAATCAGATCATAATAGTTCATCTACCCATTCCATTTCTCACATTTAAGTACTCAAAAATGATGCATTATAGTTAAGACTTTAATATTTTACAATTAGGTAATTTCAAGAATAAGAATCAAAATAAATGTATGTATAATTGGACTATTTTTGTGGCATGAATGTAGTGCTCAAGCTAATTTATTATCACATAACACTGTGTACACACGGTTGTGATAGATAGATAGTGTTGACCTTACATTGATGCTTAGGTGGGTGGAATGAGAGAGAGGCATCAGTTGCCAGTTTTATAACACCACCGATTGCTGCAGGACCCATCTTGCCGACAAAAAGTACCTTCCTGACATGTGATATTTGCAACAAGTTATTCAACTCTCAGGGCCAATATGACGAGGTATTTTGAAATATAATGTGTTTATTAAATAGCTTACAATATTATAGTTTCAATTTTTTCTTTACTTTTTTTTTCCAGCACATACTGTCAAAAAAGCATTGCGCGAAGCTGAACAGTACTAACAGCCCAGGGAACAAGCGGTTTGTTCCCTACAGAAAAAAACAAAGGAGCATTGATAATTCTGTGTCTTACATGAAATCGCTATCGAACAATTTTATTCCAGATGGCTATGAAAATTATACATAAGTTGTATTAACTATTATACAAATTTTTGTTACCAGTTGACACAAGTGTTTTCAGTTAGAGTTTATGATATCATTGCGACCGTAATTCTTAGTTATGAAACATCACTCCAATAATAGTTTATGCAGCGCTTTTTTTTTAATCTGTCCCGTCCCATAAAAAAGAGACTAATAAAATCGAGATTTAAATATACAGAATACATGTTTTTCTAATTGATCATGTGAACATTTTTTTATCGATTTAGCAATTATATTAAAAAAATTATGGCTGAATGATGAACAATGTATTAGAAAAAATTAGCAGTATAGATTTATTGTTATTATATAATTAGATCAATGTAGATAAATGTGAGAGCCAAGTTTTATGCAACCAATTAATTTCAAGTTGGGTGGGTAAAAAATTCAAGATGTTTGATATGATTGTGGTATTCTATAAATATAACTTTCTAAGTTATTTAAGCTTAAGTAGAAAATTTGTTACTCCAAAAGTCAATATAATTACTAGATCTCTGATAATTAATTACCAAATTTATTTACTCGATACTGCTATTTGATCCCAGTTCAAGTGGCGGTAAATTTAAACCATTTGCCGGCTGAAACAAGTTAGTGACAAATATTGTAAGAAATTTTAATATTCGTTCGTTTTCAACATCAGTTCATATTAATACCTTTTGCATGTAAGTCTCCAGCAGTCTACGTAGTTCAGAATTTTGTTTACGTAGCATGTTAGTTTCAGTATTCAGCTTATGGCGTTCTTTGAGTACTTCATGATACTTATGTAATCCTATTAGGAGTCCATCCCAGAGTTTTTCTTTCTTTGTAGGAAAAATATCTCTATAACGTCTCCAAAACTCTGTCACATCTTCGACTGACAAATTGCGTGACACAGTCAGTTCTTGATGACTTAACTTCTGTTTAAATGTCAGAGGCACTTCACCACGTTTAGCATTATGATATTTAGTCAAAAATTCTTGTAATGCGCGTAACACAAAAACAGATTGAGTCATAAGAGGATGATTCTTTTCGCAAACCACAGTTCTCTTTTGCATAACATCAACTGCAAGATACAAGTATTACAGTACCTCAAACCACTGATTGTATGGATAGTTTTTTTATGTTGTACATACGACTAAAATATAGTGGTAGAAACTTAGTGTAAATCATTTTTAGAACTAACCTTCATTTTCAGAGTCTGCGTTTATAGGTACAATGCAATAACAACTCCTCTTGACATTCAAATCTTTGCTATGCGATGATTCAAGTTTAGAGGATGTGTCTGTCTTCTGATGTGGTATATTAGTCATTTCTTCATCTTCCTCACACGTTTTGGGATATTGATCACTATTAAAATTATACAGTTTTGTTAGAATATAGTTACAGTAAACCACAGAAACTAATAATCACCTGTCACACAAGTCCGCTGCTATCAATGTTTCATTAGATTGTTTGCCGATCAACGGAACAGTTGTACATGTAGCGCAGTACGTATAAGGTAAAAAGAAATTCATCATCATGTCTATGTCGGCCTCAGATTTGATTGACAATGCCTGAAATAAATCACAATTATCATTAGCAATCTGATGATATGTTTCTTTGATATTACTCTTAATACAAATACTGTGAACCTGTTTTGCCAACTATCTGGATATTAATACAATGATTTTTTGGTCAAACGGTTGTCAAAAACCAAACTTATTTTAATATTATTCAGGTCAAAGCCGTTTTGAATTTGTACTGCAAATTACCTTACAAACATTTAACGTTTAGGAAGGATCTAAAATACTAGTATAAAGTTTTAGATTTCAATAATTGAAGTATTAACTTATAGCAGAAAGCATACTTGAAACACATTGTCAAGCCTAATGATATTTTTGTCATCAACTGTGTATGGATTAAGTAGTTCTCGAAGCTGGTCTTCAATTAAAAATCCGGTATGATCTGATATCTGACTCAAAATGTTTTGCAATAAACGTCTCTCTGCATTTACTTCAGGCAATGAAGTGACAGCTATGTATGGGTCAGATATTTTAAGTCTTTCGTTCGCCTCTGCTTTTTCTGAAAAAAGATTTGCTCTTATTGATACTTGATTACCGATATTATTACGAAATGATATAGAATTCTGTACTGCAGCATCTAGTGGGCCTAACTAATAGATGTTGTAAAATTTAGTTTTCCATCTTACTTGAAAAATTTTGGTTCAACAATGAATCATTACCATATTGAAAATAATTAGTTCAGATATAAAAAAAGCTTTTTTTTTTTTAAATAAAGATTATTAAATAAAAACAAATGGTAATTTGGATATATTTCTCAAGGTAGAGTGCTCTGTTATTAATTACACAGTATAATTTTTCTGACGTCTCAAATGTTTTAAATTTTGTTTCATAGGCAATCGTCACAAAAAGAAGGCTACAAAAGGTAATAAACCACATTCGCAGAAAAATTCCAAGCCTGATAGTTTTCGATGTAAGCGATTGCTTTACATGGACAAAGTGGAAGAGCGAAATGTCACAATTATTGTGTTCAGCTCGACTACTTTCGTTATTGCTTGTTTTCTTTTCTTAATCACGTTCGTTTTTTACTTATGTAAGAGCCTGGTCTATTCTAATTGACGCTTTTAGTCCTTCATTAATCAACATGTTATTGTACACTGTTCAACAATAATCAGACGGCCTTATTTAATATTATTTATTAATATTTTTTTGATGTACTGTTACTTTGTACATTGTTATTGTTGCTATAGAATATTCTAATAGACACTTTTAGTCCTTTATTGTACACTGCTCAACACTAATCAAACGGTGCTGTTTTGATATTGTATATTAACATTTACTTAATGCACTGTTATCTCTTACGTTGTTATTGTTGCTGTTACATATTCTATATGCTTTTAGTTCCTCATTGATTAACTCTATTGTACACTGCTCAACAATAGTTACTCGATAGAGATTAATACTTATTTATTGCACTGTTACCTGTTATATTAATATTGTATTTTTTTAACTATTTGTTGCTTCGTTTAATAATGCTTCTGCATGTATGTCTAGCTTTAAGGAAAAGACTATATATAATCGTTGATTTACATCGCTATTTATAACTCTCATGACAATATGATATCAATATTTAGGTAGATAGGAAGAAATTAGATTTAAAACGAAATAAAACTACGGTTTGGCAAGAAATTTACTACTGAATTTACAAATTTTTTATGCAAATACCATTTATACAATTAAACTGAGTCACATAAGCCATACAAAATCTTTCCACATTATAGAGTTAATTTCATCTTTAGCGTTATATTTGAAAGAAAATTTCTTGATTCAAACATTTTTATCACGATTAGTATTGTGTATTATGTAACTGTTGCATACAATATCCTTCAAGAATTTTTCGAAGTGAAAGTTTCGATGAAGTGCCTTGAATTCATTTCCAAAGCAATTTACTAATCAGATCATAATAGTTCATCTACCCATTCCATTTCTCACATTTAAGTACTCAAAAATGATGCATTATAGTTAAGACTTTAATATTTTACAATTAGGTAATTTCAAGAATAAGAATCAAAATAAATGTATGTATAATTGGACTATTTTTGTGGCATGAATGTAGTGCTCAAGCTAATTTATTATCACATAACACTGTGTACACACGGTTGTGATAGATAGATAGTGTTGACCTTACATTGATGCTTAGGTGGGTGGAATGAGAGAGAGGCATCAGTTGCCAGTTTTATAACACCACCGATTGCTGCAGGACCCATCTTGCCGACAAAAAGTACCTTCCTGACATGTGATATTTGCAACAAGTTATTCAACTCTCAGGGCCAATATGACGAGGTATTTTGAAATATAATGTGTTTATTAAATAGCTTACAATATTATAGTTTCAATTTTTTCTTTACTTTTTTTTTCCAGCACATACTGTCAAAAAAGCATTGCGCGAAGCTGAACAGTACTAACAGCCCAGGGAACAAGCGGTTTGTTCCCTACAGAAAAAAACAAAGGAGCATTGATAATTCTGTGTCTTACATGAAATCGCTATCGAACAATTTTATTCCAGATGGCTATGAAAATTATACATAAGTTGTATTAACTATTATACAAATTTTTGTTACCAGTTGACACAAGTGTTTTCAGTTAGAGTTTATGATATCATTGCGACCGTAATTCTTAGTTATGAAACATCACTCCAATAATAGTTTATGCAGCGCTTTTTTTTTAATCTGTCCCGTCCCATAAAAAAGAGACTAATAAAATCGAGATTTAAATATACAGAATACATGTTTTTCTAATTGATCATGTGAACATTTTTTTATCGATTTAGCAATTATATTAAAAAAATTATGGCTGAATGATGAACAATGTATTAGAAAAAATTAGCAGTATAGATTTATTGTTATTATATAATTAGATCAATGTAGATAAATGTGAGAGCCAAGTTTTATGCAACCAATTAATTTCAAGTTGGGTGGGTAAAAAATTCAAGATGTTTGATATGATTGTGGTATTCTATAAATATAACTTTCTAAGTTATTTAAGCTTAAGTAGAAAATTTGTTACTCCAAAAGTCAATATAATTACTAGATCTCTGATAATTAATTACCAAATTTATTTACTCGATACTGCTATTTGATCCCAGTTCAAGTGGCGGTAAATTTAAACCATTTGCCGGCTGAAACAAGTTAGTGACAAATATTGTAAGAAATTTTAATATTCGTTCGTTTTCAACATCAGTTCATATTAATACCTTTTGCATGTAAGTCTCCAGCAGTCTACGTAGTTCAGAATTTTGTTTACGTAGCATGTTAGTTTCAGTATTCAGCTTATGGCGTTCTTTGAGTACTTCATGATACTTATGTAATCCTATTAGGAGTCCATCCCAGAGTTTTTCTTTCTTTGTAGGAAAAATATCTCTATAACGTCTCCAAAACTCTGTCACATCTTCGACTGACAAATTGCGTGACACAGTCAGTTCTTGATGACTTAACTTCTGTTTAAATGTCAGAGGCACTTCACCACGTTTAGCATTATGATATTTAGTCAAAAATTCTTGTAATGCGCGTAACACAAAAACAGATTGAGTCATAAGAGGATGATTCTTTTCGCAAACCACAGTTCTCTTTTGCATAACATCAACTGCAAGATACAAGTATTACAGTACCTCAAACCACTGATTGTATGGATAGTTTTTTTATGTTGTACATACGACTAAAATATAGTGGTAGAAACTTAGTGTAAATCATTTTTAGAACTAACCTTCATTTTCAGAGTCTGCGTTTATAGGTACAATGCAATAACAACTCCTCTTGACATTCAAATCTTTGCTATGCGATGATTCAAGTTTAGAGGATGTGTCTGTCTTCTGATGTGGTATATTAGTCATTTCTTCATCTTCCTCACACGTTTTGGGATATTGATCACTATTAAAATTATACAGTTTTGTTAGAATATAGTTACAGTAAACCACAGAAACTAATAATCACCTGTCACACAAGTCCGCTGCTATCAATGTTTCATTAGATTGTTTGCCGATCAACGGAACAGTTGTACATGTAGCGCAGTACGTATAAGGTAAAAAGAAATTCATCATCATGTCTATGTCGGCCTCAGATTTGATTGACAATGCCTGAAATAAATCACAATTATCATTAGCAATCTGATGATATGTTTCTTTGATATTACTCTTAATACAAATACTGTGAACCTGTTTTGCCAACTATCTGGATATTAATACAATGATTTTTTGGTCAAACGGTTGTCAAAAACCAAACTTATTTTAATATTATTCAGGTCAAAGCCGTTTTGAATTTGTACTGCAAATTACCTTACAAACATTTAACGTTTAGGAAGGATCTAAAATACTAGTATAAAGTTTTAGATTTCAATAATTGAAGTATTAACTTATAGCAGAAAGCATACTTGAAACACATTGTCAAGCCTAATGATATTTTTGTCATCAACTGTGTATGGATTAAGTAGTTCTCGAAGCTGGTCTTCAATTAAAAATCCGGTATGATCTGATATCTGACTCAAAATGTTTTGCAATAAACGTCTCTCTGCATTTACTTCAGGCAATGAAGTGACAGCTATGTATGGGTCAGATATTTTAAGTCTTTCGTTCGCCTCTGCTTTTTCTGAAAAAAGATTTGCTCTTATTGATACTTGATTACCGATATTATTACGAAATGATATAGAATTCTGTACTGCAGCATCTAGTGGGCCTAACTAATAGATGTTGTAATTCCGTCAGTATAAAAGAATACTTTGATCAATTTCAAGGATAACTCCACGATACGAAGGCAAGTCTTCTTTAAGCAACAACGGTTTTTGGGGAGGTTCCCATTCTAGTTCCAATGTATTTTCATAGATAATACGATCCACTGTCAGAATCTGTAAAAATAATCAGAAACGAAAAAAGTCTCATTTGAAACTTAAATAGGTACATAGGACTTTCTATACGTTAAATAACATACTTTGTTCGCCAGTTCACCAACTATACTTGCATTCATATCCCAAATTTGTAGATATTGTTTTTCATTAATTACTGTAAAATGATTGGACTTCTGCTCCAATTCTAGAATACTTTTATGAGTCTTAATTACTTGTTCTGTAAGTTTTTGTATTTCAAGTGTACTATTTTCCTCTAACTCTATGTAAGTTTTCTTCAACCCATTAACCGTGTCTTGCAGTCTAAAAATTTAGAAATACTAGAGTTTAGCATAATTTTACGTAAATTACCATTATTTTGAATATTTTTACAATGATATTATAGTACACAGAATTGAAGAAACCTTCTAGCAAAAATTGATATATTCGGAAACTCATAGACATAATTTGGGATCTTTATAACCAAGGTAAGACAACAGAGGCTAACTTATTTATTCTTCGCTTTTGTTGATTCTTAATTATGGTATTTTCATCTTCTCTGCGTTTCAGTACAGAGTAACTGTAATCTAGCTTTTCTATGTTCATTAGACACATGGATTTCATTTGTTGAAGTTCTTGTTGTAATTTTTGGTACTCAGTTTCAAACCAAATTTTCTGAGCTCTATACTCTTCCTGATGTTCAATCATAACTCTTTTCATCTCGACATCATAGTCGCGCATTATTTGTTTTCTAGTCTCAACCCCATCTATTTCATCCTGATTACGTTGCTTGTATAATTGTTCCCATTTCTTGGCATTAGTAGCTAAAAGTAGCTTACGTTCTGATTCAATAGCTTTATCAATAAGCACCAGCTCACGCTGATAAGCCTTGGATATTGTATTGATCTATAAAAACAGAAAAAAACACAGATATGTCCGAATTTGATATTTCTATCAGAAGCTTATGTTCTAAAAGGCATTGTGACACAAGATTTAACTAGGTTTCATGCTCATCGTCATTCAAGAATAAAATTTCACTAAAAGTTCTGAATGACGGACTAACTTGATTATCGATTCGTTCCATTAATAGATTAATATCATCATTTTGCTTTTGCTGATCTGTGGTAAACTTTAAATTGGTCTCTTCTAACTCCTGTTTCAATTTAGCAATCAATCGATCTTTTTCCGCAAGAATTTCAAGGCACTTGACATTTTGAGAATTCATTTCGCAGTGAATGTCAAGAGGATCCTTTGAGGCCAAAATACTTGTCCATTTTTCATTTATAATATGATATTTTTCCATACTTTGCTTCGCCTCTTCTTCCAACTGGCATAATAATATCCTTCGAATCTCACTTTCTTCATTTCTTCTATGTACTTCTCTTGCATCATTTGCAATTTTTACATTCAATATCTAAAAAAAGATGGGTCTATGCGAGCCTCTATAGATAATCATTATTACATGTGATGATTTAATTAATGCAACATATATATTTTATGAATCATTTTAAATTAAGATAACATGTCATCATTAAGGAAACTTACAGCCTCTTCACCTTCTAATATTAATTTCTCTAGCAGATCAGCACTAGTGTCGATTTGCTTCTCAGTCGATGATTTATCAACAACAACTTCCTCTTCCTCTCCATCTTGCCTGAAATAAATTTATTATTATTTAGTAATATTATTATAGAGAACTACCAAGGAGAGAAAAACCTCGACGATTGTTTAGAATCCTAACAATTTACAGTGCGAATTAATTCTTTGTACCTCACAATGTAAGTTGATTTACTAATGTTATGTGTTATGTCGAACCAAGGGTTTAAAAATATTTGAAAATACAGTCCTCTATTATTATGCCTAAAAAATAACAGGAATTGCAAATAACAGTGCAGCATAATTATCGACGAGTCTCGTTGTTAAAACGTGATTGTTAATAAATCAATACATCGAATGAATTGGTTGCTACGGAAAGTTAAAAGCACTATTACACAGACCTTTTGAGAGCCTCCAATCGTCGCTGAATGCGGAGTCTCCGTGCTAATTTTCGCTCGTTAGGGTCAGCGGAGGTAACTAAAGGTTCTTCTGGGTCATCGTAGCCTTCTAAGGGATTCTTTTCAGCCATAGATACAACTCGACACGATGTTTAAAAATGTCAACATCAAGTTTGAAGTTTGAATAAAGCACACGATAGACCACGCGATAGACAGAGTTGTTTAGATCTGAACGCCGGAACCGGAAGTACAAGTGATCATAGTCAAGAATTGCCGTCGCAACTCGAGGTTGCCAAAAGAGGTCTCCTAGTCGCTGTTCCTTAACCTTTTTTCTCTCCATCATGGCGGTGAGTGCACGTCAGGCGTTAAAATACGTTACAGAATCCAATAACATCTTCATGATCGGGTGTTGTAATGAAATAATTCACTCGCTAATCGGAAATCGACACTTCATTACCAATAATTCAATTAATATTCCCGTGAATATGGCGGTGATAAATACGATTTTCACATACCGAGTAGAGCGGTCGGTGTTCCAATCAACCATTTTTCCACGTTTGTTTTTGACTCGCGTGCAGAGCATCGTGATTAAAATAACCTCTTCGCACACATCTATCTTTAAGCCTGTGGGCTAGTAAGGATTTGTTGAAATGTTTAACATACTTTCAGGACGTCAAAAAAGTAGCGGAGAAAAAGACCAGAAAGGAACCAAAGGATGCGTCCAAAAATGTTATGCGTGAAGTACGAATTCGCAAACTCTGCCTTAACATTTGCGTGGGAGAATCCGGTGACAGACTAACGCGTGCTGCCAAGGTAAATTCTTATATTTTAAGTATAACATTCACATGAATATAATAACGCACATTATCTGGTATCGTAAATGTCTCTAGTATAAGTGATGTTTACCAGCTCCTTGAGCATGTGCCAAATAAAATACTTCTCATTTGCAACTCATGCCCACTTGTTGTACTGGGGATGTTACTTCAGAGGAGTTACATTTCTAGTTTTTCTAACACGGCGTCTATTCCCAACATGGGGTAAACTTACACAGGTCGTTCCAAACACGTTAACATGCTAACTGCTGAGAGTTAGCGTATATGAGTCATGTAAAAATCCTTCAAAAATGTTCTACTTCCTTATAGTTACATTTCATATACTAGCAATGTGGTTCTTACTTTATGCGTGTTGTTAACCTCAGTTAAAAGTGCAGGACATGCAAATATTTTGAAATGTTTGGAATTGGCCATGTGAATTCACTCTAGTAGAATTGACCATTGACCATAATGTTTTTCCAATGCAGTAATTGTTCTTCAGCTTGATTGGAACCATGAACTAGAACCTAATTTGATGATATCAAATTGATTCTTCTATGAAATTTAAACAGGTGTTGGAGCAGCTTACTGGACAACAGCCTGTCTTTTCTAAGGCCCGTTACACTGTACGTTCGTTTGGTATTCGTCGTAATGAAAAGATTGCTGTTCACTGTACCGTAAGAGGAGCAAAAGCTGAGGAGATACTTGAGCGTGGTCTGAAGGTGATTTAAATACAAAAAATTGCTTGGGTTGTTCCATTCTAGATGGCAAGAAGTTTAGTCAATTCTGAAAATTGTCCAATTATAAACAATATTTTATTACCATAGGTACGTGAATATGAGTTACGCAAAGAAAACTTCTCTGGTACTGGAAACTTTGGTTTTGGTATCCAAGAACATATTGACTTGGGTATCAAGTATGATCCTAGCATTGGTATCTACGGTCTTGATTTCTACGTCGTACTTGGACGTCCTGGTAAGCTAGTTTCCATATTACGTCGTGAGATCTCAGTCAGACAAACTGCTTTAACTATCCTTCAATTTGTGAATCTAGAAATCGTTAGATTTGATGATTAACGTTTTTTCTTTTTTTTTTTACTGTTATAGGTTTCAATGTAGCTCACAGAAGAAGGAAGACTGGTAAAGTTGGCTTCCAACATAGACTCACCAAGGAAGATGCTATGAAGTGGTTCCAACAGAAATATGACGGCATCATTCTGGCTGGTAAAAAGTAATTTACGTTTCCTGTATTTTGCTTTTGAACTACCTTAATAAAAACAAAACAAAAAGAAAAGTGAATCCTTGACTATCTTATTTTTCACCTTACTTCCATCCTGATGATGAAATACCTCAGTTCAACTTTTCATTTGATCATAAGAAAAGGATTTTAACCAGGTAGACGTAGATAGTTATTTTAACAAAACATCGGAAGTCAGACAGGGTCAGAAATTCTAATATTGATCCGGAGGGAAGAAGCGAAATGAATTATGCATAATGTGTTGATCAATTGTCATAGAGTGCAATTGTAATATATTCAGGGTAAAACGAATATTTATAACTAAACTTGAACCATATTTGACATTATTATACTAATGGATTCACTTCAATTTCACAGGTTCTTTTTTTAATCGATTTAAATTTGACTTGCATCTACGTCAATAGAAAGATTTAGATTTTGCATTCACTAAATAAGCAAGCGTCGACATTAATACAAAATTATGCAAATTAACTTTAGGCATTTATTTCAAAAGGTTTTCATTTTATATAACTGTTATGTTAGCAAATTCTAATGATATACTTTTATCTATTTAAATGATCAACTAATCCAATTTTAATTAACTAATGATTAAATAAACTTCATTCTCGTGCTTTGTATTATCGCTGAACTTAAGTAAATGGTTTGTTGATTTTTTTATACAAGTGATCGACTTATCACAATATACATTTCCTTAGATATGAAATTTTAAGTCTAAACGAAACAGTGTCATTATACAATAGAAAATATAGTATGACTGTTTTTCATTTTATCACAACTTAAAGTTTAATTTTATAGTTACTTGCCTCAATGACGGCAATATGCTATAATATTTACAGAGAACATATCCAGAAAGCATTTTCTACACCACTTTAAATTTTCATATTGTGACCCGTTCTTTGCAGTATTCAAGGTGTGAATAGTATGTTCAAAATATCTTAAGAAAAGCACAAATGAAATTAAGATTTGTAGAATTCTTATAAGCAAAGTAAAAAATCGGCAAGGTAAACACAACCATTCAATTTTTGTCATCCGTAGTCAATTAATTATGTAATTTGAATACGAAGATAAACTGTCATACTATTTAATAATTATTTTGGAATGAATACAATAAATAATATTGATGTTTCAGGCAGAATAGATAATCTATGACTAGTTTAGTAGACGCACTAGTAGAGAATATGTCGCGACTCTAGTTCATTATGATTCACGAAATCTACTGACAGGGTCAAGCAACGGAGAAGTTATACAGTGATATAGTTATATATTACGATTGCACGTATAAAACAATTTGCCGTTGGAATACGTTAACTCGCTCGGATCCTGGTATATACTAAATTCATGTAGAATATGTAATATGTGTAGAATTTCATAAGCCTAATGACGATACAAGTATGTGTGGAATATTCCAGATTATCCAATCTGCCTGTAACACTGATATGTAAAATATAATATATGCATATATATATGTGTATATATATATATGGCAAATAAATACGGACGTACTTGATTACGTATCGTCCTATTATCAGAATTACCGATCCACCAAGTAATTGGCACTTTGCAACGAAAGTTCGCCGAAAATTACAAAAATTATTCAAATTACCTCGTAACACAATATTATACAAATAACAGTTTAGTCGGAACTATGAATGTTACAATAATAATAATAACAACAATAATTACTTACAAACCCGCTATTCCTGAAAGGGTATATCCTCCACGAGCTATTAATAGCTTGTGTGGGGTACAGGAGCTAGGGAACGGTCTGTTACCATTATTATACGTTTAACCATTCAACAAGTTTGTGCTCTTCAAGCAAATTTGAAATTTTGCCAGATTTATTGAAACTTAAAAAGTTATTTCACTTGTATGATATAACAATTTCTTGATATGGCCTTAACTCGATATTGCGGATATTTTAAATTATTCTGTAGCATTTCGGATATTCATAGCACAAAAAGCATGACCATGCCTGTGCCACTAAATATTTAAGCCCTGAGTTTTGAATCCTTTATTTCCACAATTATTATTATTATGTAACTATGTATATATAGGGTTGGGTTGAAAATAAAAAGATTGTTCAATTGTACTTTACCACTTGTGCTCAAGTTTGGTACTCAAAAAATGTCGACTTATTTTTATTGTTAATTTTGAGGCATTGGTACTCTATGATGTTGCCTAAAATAAGAACGTATTATGAGTAGATATTCTGTTTTGAATAATGAGTCTATTTTGGCCCGTAAGACAACGACTTTATTTCAACGAAATATTTTTGGTAATACTTTATGCTCGTATAAAACTCAGTGTGGTTTAATGCCCACAGAATTTTTCACATCATGATTAATTCCTGGAAAATAGATATATCTAAGCCAGAAAGTCATGATTTGTTAAAAAATAAATTGTTTGTTTTGGATTATTATAATAGTTGATGAATTTCTTAATTTTATTTGTACAGAGTAAGTTACGTCCTTGACACTTCTTCTCTTTTGGCACTGATGATAGATATCTGATCGTCTTCTACTGCTTCTGTATTATTTTCAGTTTCTATACTATTCTCTTCACACTCAATGTTCTTCACTTCTTCAGAGACCTCGGAACTGTCGTCAGACTGTTGCATTTCATCCTCCTCGTTTAAAGTCACATCATAGTTATCTATTTCATATTCGTTATCTTCTTGTAAAATGTACTCTGTCACTTCGGGATTCGAATCTTCGTTGGGCAAATCAGAAACATTACGCTGTATTAGAATCTGATTACCATCAGCATCATTGGCGACCATAAGTACAGTTCCATCTAAATTAGGTATTTGCACAGTGTCTTCATTATCTACTACTTCCATATCATCACTTTCCTCGTTCGAATTTTCATCAAATACATCCTCTGTAATGTCAACTACACTTGAAATTTCTGCCAAATTATCTTCCTGATGCTCATCACTATGTTCTACTGTTTCTTCATTATGGTTTTCACGATCTGATCTGTCGTCTATGTCATTCAAGGTGACCTCTTCGTTTCCAGAAGCCTCCTCATTTTCAGAAGCTTCACTCTCGACCTTTGTACCTACATCTTCGAGTTCCGTACTTTCTTGATCATTATCAGAGTTTAACCCCAAAATTTCTGTCAAATTATTCGTAGATATATTCGTATTTTCCATTGTGCTTGCATCATCTTCGACTTTTATCGAATAAGCACCTGGCCATGAGGATTCACTTTTTTCTATTTCATCTCTAATTTGGTCTAGTTCACTCACCATTGTCAGGCTCTCAGAACTTGGAGCTGTCACTGCTATTGGACTCAACTTATACTGCACTGTATCAAACTGATTGGTTTCCTCATCTTCCATATTAGTCTTCACAGGTAATGGTACCATTGGACTTAAAATAGGCGGACCCTCATCGTCTAAATAATCTCCAGGCTCTTCTTTTAAAAGTGCTTGATTTTGTAGTTCGCAAGGTCTTTCTTCAAATTCTCTTTCATAAACATTGTGTAATTGCAATTTCACTTCGACGTTTCGAGAATCGTGATCTTCCTTTTCATTCTCATTTTCAATTTTTGGACTTTTAATTACATCAACAATTTTTCCTTGTTCCTGGAGTTTATCTTCACCATAATCTTCAGTGTCCATGATGTTTGTCTCATTGCTGTCACTTAGAACACTTACATCGTTAGTTTCTTTTTCATTTAAATCATTATTGCTATGCTCAGAATCCTCGTTTTCGCTGTGTGAATCACTACTGAGATCTTCCGTGATTCTACTCTGTGTTCCAGATTCGTCATCTATTTCGTTTGCTTCCTCGCCATCATCTACGTCCTCTTCATTGTCAATGTCGTCTTCTTCCTCGTCGCTTGTATTGCCAGTACCAGCATCACTGTGTGAAACATCACTGTTACTGTCCTCGTGATTTTCTGTTACATGATCTTCTGCCTCAGACTCAAATTCTAACTCTTCTGTTTCTTCCATCAATGAATTATCTTCATCTATCAAACTGCCCTTCTCTTCATTATCATTTTCATTTTGTACACTTGCATCTATGTCATTACTATGATCATCAAATTCAATTTGTTTTCCTGTGCAATTTTCCAAGTGCTCAGTCAATTTTTCTCTGTCCTCGAATCCTTGTTGGCAATCCTGACACCACTCAATACCATGATAATTTATATGAATACTCATGTGCAACCATAATTTACTTCTTGCATTGTGATATCTCCCACATATTTTACATGTAAAGTTGTTTCCTTCGCCAGTCAGAATCGCTGCATGTGTTGCTGTCAAGTGATTTGCTAATTCCTCATAAGTCTGACAAAGTTTCAAGCAGACACCACAGGTAACGGCTGCTTCGACTCTGTGAAAACGAATCAGATGTTGCCATAGATGTTTCTTCGCTGGCCACTGTTTTCCACAAACTTCACATGCGCACTCCGTATTTGTTGATTCATCGTAAACTTTTCTAGAATCTTTACGTGGGTACTTACTGTTTGAATTTCCTTTGACTGAGGATATAGGCATTAGATCCGGAATAGGTTTTTGAGCTGAAAGTTGCATGTTTATGTCCTCAAATAAATTGAAGTCTGGTATATTCAAATTTGATTCGTTTAGAATAGGGTCAGGCTCTTCTTTTTTTATTTGATTATTGTTTTTCAAATGCGCTTCAAGAATTGAGGTTTGAAAACTATTGTTACTATCTTTGTTTACACTATTACGTTTTGTGCAAACGTTGATATGGTTCCAAAACAAAGTTTTTGTGCAGAACTGCTTTCCGCAATTTTTGCATTCAAAGTTTTCTCTCTCCCTCATTTTTCTTTTAGCACTTACATAATCTGTTTTCGATTTTTTCGACATCCTAAGAGGATTCGTGTTATGGACATTTTGGCAATGTTGGGTCAATGTTTCATCATTTAAAAATATCTCGTGGCATAGATCGCAATCAAACGTGTCACTTAAAGGTCTCTTTCTTTTCAGCTCGCTAGAATCTTCATCGCATGCATCTTCTTCAAAGTCTAAATCTTCCGGTTCTTCTTTAACAAGTAGGTTTGCTGGTTCGTAGTCGTCTGGCTTGCCACTCAACGTCTCTAATCGATAATTGAACCCAGATAACTGGTCTTTTGGAACATTGTGAACATTAGCATAATGGTTTCTCAGCGCCTCATCTTTGGTGAAGACAGCAAGACATTGTTTACAAGTCCGGAATACTTTTCCGTGACACTTTTTTGTATGATCGAAAGCTTTCCACTTGGAAGCATACTGTTTGCCGCATACCTTGCAGGTATTTGGCTTTGATAAAATATGATTATGAACGGCCTCTACATGTCTCTTCAATTCCTTGGGATCCTTCATTGGAATCAAACAAACTCCACAAGAAACACCGATTTCATTTCTATGTAGAGATAAAATGTGCATTTTCAATTTGAGCTTATTTTCCACGGTGTCACCACAAAAATCACAGACATTTGGTGTATTGTGATATTTGTGATCTTTTTTATGAGATTCCAGATCTTCCCTGGTTCTGAATAATTTCTTGCAGTTGGTATGATCGCAAGTCAATTCAGGATGGTTCATATGATGAACTCTGTTGTGAGTCATAATACCTAACTTTGATGTTACTTCTTCATTGCAGAGGTGACACATATACGTACTATGATGGTTTTCTATGTGCTTTTGCAAACTGGCACGATCCTTGAATATCCTTTCACAAGCTCTACAGCGAGTTAGCAATGCCCCAGGATCTTTTCGGTAGTTCTGACAGCCTTTCATATGACGACGTAATAGATACCGTTTGTGAAAACCTTTGTTACATTTTTCGCAATGATGAGGAGTTTCGTCATCTGGATTTGGTGATTTGACACTCATCGATTCCCGTGTTTCTTTTTTAGTCTCTGGTTCATACCTGTGAATTTTTGCAATATGGGCAGCTAAATGTTCCTTCGAAGCACTTGTCTTTGAACAGTACTTGCACGTTACATCCTCATGTCCTTTATGCACGCGATTAACGTGTTTCCATAAGTGAGACGTCCGTCCGTAAAATTTGTTACATAAGTCACACGGGAACAAGCCGTGAATATTTCGTCTGTGAGTACATAATTCTTTTAAATCTGCAAATTTCAAATTAGAACACATTTCACAGCTCAAATTTGGATCAGGAATGCTGTAATCAATCCTGGCGGCGTCGGTAATTGACTCGAGAACACTGCTATTTATATAACTATCTACATCCAGCCCATGAATTTTTCTGTGTCTGGACATTTTCGACTTGTTCGAATATGGTCTACCACAAATATCGCAACTAAAATCTCCATTTGTAAGAGGCCAATGCTTGGCTTTTACATGGGCACTTAGTTGAATTACGTCAGGGAAAACCTTCAGGCAAACTCCACAAATTAAAGGCACGGTATCTGAATGAACGCCCATCACATGTTTCCAATAATCAACTCGGCTACCCCAAAGTTTTCCACATATTTCACAGGTATTCGGGGATGCGCCTTGAGCAGAATGATGTTGGACATGTTCATTGCGCAATGATCTAGTTGCGAAAATTTTGCCACAGGTGTCCCGTTCACACTAAATGCAACAAAAATTTTTGAATTAGTATCATTATTTCGTTTTTGATTTCAAAAAATAATATTTGCATCGAATTTTTAAAGTAAACGAAATCAAATATAATGAATTTATTTCTCAGAGAAGATTTTTCACGAGCCTACTGTGTTAAGAAATAGAAACCTGCTTGTAATTATGTTATTAAAATTGTCTACACATTCAATTTCAATGAATCTCATCTGTAAATACAGCATCTATATTCAAGACAATATGAAATAACAAAAGTTGAACTTATTTGAAATTGAATACTATGCCATAGGAGAAGAAACACATGATAAACTAAAGACTTACTCTAATAGCAGGCTCATTGCTGTGAATACTACTGACATGAAGCCAGCGTTCCCATTTGCTTGGGTGAGAACTACCACATAATTCACATACGAAAAATAAATGATACTGTGCTCGATTTCCATTACCACTCACAGAACCAGTTCCGCTTCCATTGCCAGCAGAATCTCCGATTGGTGCCAGTGGTTCAGACTGAAAAAGGAAGTGACAAGTTTAATCATTTGCAATTTCGTTGTTGTAAACGTATCTCGGAATCAGTATTCCAACTGATAAATATCGCCTGAATACTTCACAAAAATACGAAATGTTATTGTAAAATTATGCTATATGATCCTTAAAAATAGATGTTTCTAAAAGACTAGATGACCAATTCATAAAACAATAATGAACTGGTATTGGTCATACTACTAAATAGAATCAATTCTCTTTAAAGAGTACGTGTATTTTATTTGATCACATTGACATCACCACTTTTAGTAGTGCTTTATCAGTCATAGCATATATCTGCCTATTTCTTAGGACTATTTATTCTTATAGACTAGTACTGTTCAATTATGAAATAAGAACAATCTGCATAGAAAAACATTCTTTTACTCTCGGAAACAGCTAATCTGGTAACAAGACTTGTGAGAGGCTTGTGCCCAAATAGTCGTGATATTTTTATAACTATGGTATATTCAGATATATAGGCTGATCCAGAACTATTGCCTTATCGTTTACCGATGTATTTCTCATAAAAGTCTGCGGCAGAAAGGTTTTTTTACTTTTGATAGGAAATTTGTTCTTTGCGAATTACAGCCATTTGAAATCCACGAGCTGCCAATCGCATTCTATTCTGCGCCATCAGATGCTACTAGATTAGCCAATTTCAAACAGCTGTAATACCCAAAAGACAAATTTCCTATGAGAAGTAAGAAACGTTTTAGTAGCAGACTTTCATGCGGAATACATTGGTAGCCTATGGGAGGGTAGTCCTGGTTAACTTTGTATAATTAGAAAACCGCAAGAATTTAATATATTACCCTCGAAACGTCTTGATTGGGGACTTGTTCAATAAATGCTGAATAAATTTTGTTCTTCAATCATCATTTCAAAAGTTGAAAAATAACTGTTCATATTTCATAGTTTCATACCATACAATTTTACCTTGTGAGCATTTCTTTGATGGCGTATAAGATGATCTTCACTAGGAAATGACTTGTTACAAATATAACAATCCATTCTTTCACCTTCGTCACCATCAAACTCTAATGTCTGATCATTTGCTTCGTTACCGTTGAAATTTTCATTATAGTAATTACTATTGAGCTGAACAAAACCGGCTGGGTCATAGCCAGAGTCAATATTGTGTATGGAGACATGTGTTATTAATTTTTTTCTTGAATCATGTTGCCTGCCGCAAATTGTACAACTATACCTGAAAGAAGCAATGTACATATTCAGTGATAAAGTACTTTAGAACCAAATGACAAAAGAATCTTACCTTCGCTGTTCAGAAACGTGTAACTTAGACCCTCCATGGTACATATTGACGTGATTCAGCAGCTGAGTATTATCAGAGCAAATTTTCAAACACACGCCGCATGCAAATGCTGCATGTTCTTTATGAGTTGCTCGAATATGCAACCACAGTGAAGCACGATCATTGAAATCGCGAGTACAGATTTCACAGACGAAAACAGTTTCAATTTCAATCATGTTCTCCGGACTGCTTTCATGTTCTGATTCATTATCAAGGTTACCCTGTAATAATTCAATAAATAATTCATAGGAATATAATTGCAGAACCTATGAACTATCATGAGTTATAAAGGATTGAAAAACGGCTAAGAATGTAAAAAGTTAAGTTTTTGTGAAGTACTAAATAAACATCAACGAAACGTCAATTTCATCGAGTTCTAGCCATACATTTAGCATTGAGTAAATGAACTTCAATCTAGATAGACCTATAATATACCTGAGGGGACATCGAGGACTCCGAAATATCCCTGCTGTGGTCATGGGTTACTGTTTCTTTTGGTTTTTTGGATATCTGCAAAGCTGCAGATCTTTTCAGACATTTATCACTATCAATTATTGGACCCGGATCGACGCCATGAGATGCCACAATGTGCCTACTTAGTGACGACTTCAATGAAAAATCTTTTTCGCACAGGATACAAATAAAAGGTTTGTCAGCATCGTGAGTGAGTTCATGTTCTTTGAGACTATCCACAGACGTAAAGCTCTGCGGACAAGTCTCACAATACCACCTCTTCTGTCCATCTGTCTCACTGCTATCTGTTTGGTAATATAATGTTGCTGTTAACATTTCACTATTATATCATTCATGACAAGTTGAACATCTGATTAATATTGAAAAAGAAGACGAAATATTAAAGGGTACGAGAATTTTCATAAGAATTATAAAAAATAAAAAAAAAATAAAAAAAATATGAAACAGACTAATGTGTTACGTTTTCGACAAATTTACCTGTTCTACATATTTGCTTCGGTTTTTGCTTTGTTCTTCGTTCGTCATAATCTCGTTTGAAATTCTCCTTCTTTGTCAAGGCTTGTTTAAGAATTGTTAATTGGGGATTTTTTGCCAGTTTTGCTTTTGCATCCCTATAATCTTTACCTTCATCGTCAGAGTCTAAACTTGACAAATCAGATGTGTCAATAACAGTCTTAGTAATTTTTTGCATAGAAATCTTGTTGGAAGTTTCTTTCTTTCGTTCCCCAGCGCATACCCGACTGTGCTTGTTCAAATCTGTCACATTTGTGTACATTTTTGGACATGTTTTGCACTGAAATTTATTATCTTGTTGAACATAGGGCAGCGGCAACGCAGGAGGTGGCGGTAAACCTGAGTGCCGCGCCTTTACATGCTCTTCCAAATTTGTTCTTGTCGAATAAATCCGTGAACAGTACCTGCACGTCACTGCTGGATGTCCTCTAGAGTAAATAAAATAACATGATTACAGTAATGATTTGAAAGAACTTAAAGATTACGAAATAATAATTGAGAAATAAATGTTAATTGACATTTAAGGAAAACACTCTTCTAATCCGCAAAAATATTTCACATAATGAACAAATCGTATGAATACGAAACTATTTCTACGTGACAGTTACCATGGATCAGACAATTAGCTCACCTGTGGGCAGTAGATACATGACCCCACCTATGTTTCGCAGTGGAGTATGATTTGTTGCATAAATCACATTGAAACGGCCTTTTGTACGATGTATGATCATCAGTGATGACCTTTTCTCCAACAATATCACCTGCTCCAGCATGAATTTTAGCATGCAGTGACAAGTGTCCTTTCGAACTAAACGCTTTGTTACATAAAGAGCAGACATAAACTTCGTGTTGTTCTGAAGTATGTTGAAATATACCAGATCCATTACTAGCCCCTGGAAGATTGAGAGGGTCACCTTCATCCACATCTTCAGTCACCATGGACGTCAGTTCCAAAAAGTCACTTGGGTTTGTTTCCATATCCATTTCATATTCTTCTGATTTTTGGTCATCGTGATCATCTGCACCTATCTCAGTATGGCGCAATTAGCAATATACTCAATGAGAGCAATGAAGCCAAAATCGTTTAATTAATAATTAAATTTACTCACCATCATCACTGACACCGTGATCGAGGATCTCTTCAATTTCATGATCTGCTTCTCCATCCGAATTCAACCTTGGTGGAGTTCCTAAAGCACCGTTGGGGTTTACTATGGGGGCTTCTGGAATGAGTATTGGCATATTTTCTTTTTCCTTAAGGAGTTCTGAATGCAGCTGATTAAACTGATGGCTGTGGTTTTGTGTTCCATCCCCGATCTTGGTTGTGCAATATGAAAAGGATTGTTGGATATGTTATTACACCTCTTTGTCAATTTATTACCTATTACACCGTGATTTGTACATAAGTTTTTAATTTCAAACAAAAGACAAAGAAGATACTTACATCACCGTGATGGGGCGGCAGATATCTCTCAAGTAGGGCCACTGCGTTAACGCATGCTGTTCTGAAGTCGTAAAAATTTTCCAAATTATACATGCACCGATAGCAAAGACATTTCGGTAGCCTGTCGTTTTCTGCAATCTGAAAAATGAAATAAAAATTAATTAACCAACGACTTTACCCTACACAGTTTTACAGTTTTTATCTGTGTATACTAGGAAGAGCGAACGTATTATACAAAAGTTCTCATTTGAATTTTCCGACTATGTATTAAAAAACGTCAGTACAAGCAGGTTCGAAATTAATAAGAAACAACTGGATTGATAGTAGTAAAAACTCCCTGAGTCCCAATTCATTCATGAAAGGACAAAAGAGAAAGTGTTACTTTACTATTTACTATGTAGGTCAAGGTATTTTACTCTTGAATGAATTAATTAAGTACAACAAGCACAAGAATTGAATAAAGCACATATTAAGGAGACATTGAATTACTATACACATGGGTTCATCATCCTTGGTTGAGAGCATTTTTAAAACAACTCTTACATGCATTAAACTGTGTCAAGAACAACCAGTGTTGCATCCAAATAACTTTAACCATAATCCAATTTCATGTCGTTAAAAAATTATAAACAAATAAAAATTCAGAATTGGACAACTTAGATTACATATATTAAATATTAGACAATTATAGGTCTATTGATAGAAAAGGATAGGACGCTGACGATTGATGGTGTTTTTTATTTATTAGAAAGAGAACAATTTCGAAAATTTTCAGGTGAGTTGAAAAATTAATGACGGAGCCAGGAATCGAACCTGGTATTTAGAGATGCTTTACCGGAGACTTACTCCACTAGACCACCTAGCCGCCCTGTTGTTTATTTATGTAACAAAAAAAAAAAATATTGCAGAGATGGATAACAGTATTATCATTGTACGGCAAATTTGTTCAACATATACTATAATCGAAAGTAACGTATATTGGTCGGAAATATATCTATATATTCTCGAAATCCAAATACACGAATTACCTTGAGTCAGCGGCGCACGTGACTTCTTTTACTTTCTCCCGATGTCTAGACTGGCACGATTACTTTACTTTTGCTTTCATTGCGAATAATTAAAAAAATTTCAATCATAACTTTAACTAGCTATACTGAGTTAACGAGGATAAATGCAAATAAGTATAAATACATAACATGCGTCTAATTTCGGCTTTTGATCAAGCTACTTGGAATTCAAATTTAAAATGAACTCCATGCAAAGCAGGGACACCGATATCCCACTTATGTTATTTTACGACTATTGTTTTAGCTATCCATCACCGCACGTTGGTGTATACGGAAGTGAGATTTTGTAATACCGCACGCATAAAAATTACTGTAATTTACCGCGGACGTGTAACTCGTGTGTAATCGACTCTCGCGTAATCGCTGAAACTTGCAATCGTCAATCGGTCTCTTTTATTCGGTTGCACAAAGATTACTATTAAATGAGCTAGTAACGTTGGATATACGATTAGACGATTAAGCTGCATCAGGCGCGGATTGTTATCGTGACAATCGTATAATTATTAGGATTTAACTTTGCGTCTGATGGATACGAGGCTGAAACTATCAGCCAGAATTAGCAGCCAAACGTTCTAATGTTCATTTGAATGAGGTAGTGAAGTCGCAAAATCCTAATTTTGTCAAATACTTTGAACCCCCAATACTTTTATAGAATTATGAGGATAAAACGGAACGGCATTTTTTTATTTCCAAAAAGTTTAACACGTTCGGCTGCTAACTCTGGCTACTAGTTTCAGCTTCATTCCGATGGATGTAATTCCTTAAACTCTATTTGGCGGAAGAAACGTAAAATTATTATGACGCTGAAACTAGATGAGGTTGGAGTTAGTAACGTTGTTGTAGGGATGCACGTTTAGGACAAATCGTTACTTCACACCTTCAGAATTGCCTGAAATTGAGTAAACCACGATAAATAAAATACATTAATATTTGGAAAAGCCAACTCATTGAAAGTTATTCTAAAATTAAACAATAATGAAGTTTTCACTGATGTTTCGTTACAGTATCAGGGTTCGTACGCTTCTTGGAATCTTAAATTCCCTGAATTTTCCAGGCATTCCAGTCTGAAAATAGGATTTTCCAGTAACCTTTCATGAAATATGCCACTGATTAATGACAATTTTTTACACATTATCACTAATACCTACAATATCACTTATTACTATCTGACTATCAATTTACAAATAGTCTGCAATTTTCCGTAAGAAAAAAAAAAACGACAGAAGGTTCGGTATTAGGTAATATACATAGAATGTATGAAGTGGTGCGACGAAACAAAATTTTAAGTGGGATCTATTTTTTTATTGAGATCGACGGTACTTTGTATAAGAACGAGTTTATTTCTTCGATAGACTCAAAATTCCAGTCTTAATTTCGAAACTCCCTGACTTTTCCCTGACTTTTCCATGCTGTAAGAAATTCCCTGATTTTTTCCGGTTTTCCCTGTGTGTACGAACCCTGAGTAACGATACTAACTTCGGCTTCGTCAAACTAGCAGGTAATTCGGAATTTCAAACCCGCACCGTTTGGTCACCTCCTGTATCCATTCTACCTGTATTACCTGGAAATGAATACATATTGGATAAGAAAATGTGTCGCCGTGAAATACGTATTTCACTTTGTCCTCCGTACAATAAATGGTAATAAATCTTATATTCATGTCCGTACAAAACCAAGTACGTTAAGTTTGCGACTACACAGTTCCGCAGGTATCCGTGCCAATTTTCATAAAGGCAGGTAGGTCCTTAGATTTTCAAGGCAGGTACTTAGGTCAGGCCGGTCAGGTTTTATTTCAACCTAACGGTACTGTCAATGGGGGGACTCCAACGGGTTATCACGACCTGAAAGTTTCGTCGGGGTAGGTATATAATAATGCCGGCGTGATGGTTGCACCATCGAAGGTGGGCATTTAATGCGTTATTGCGTGTGTAATGATATACTTATTGAAATACGTAGGGAAAACAATGCGTTAGTGATGGACATGCATGTATAAACACATGGCATGTATGCGAATGAGCAGAATGCACACATAGCCGTGCAGTAAGATTACGCAGCCGTCTTGAGCAGCAGACAAGACGACTAGCTCGGTACGTCCGAAGCCAGTTGTGCAGCTGCGCGAGCTGATGTTCTTGCATGGCTGCTCGAGGCAGGTGAATTGCAGAAAGCTTCGGATTTCGGAATGGATCTCGATACGTTCGACCATGCGAAATAAAATTATCACAAGACAAACTTACTTTTTCCTCTTTCCTGTCGCTGAATGATTTTCGCAAGACTTTCGTACACAACTGGCAATCAATATTTTCTAGCTACAGATACTTGTCAATAGCTATGTACGGCAATGCACGAAAAATATTTTAAATAGAGTTTGAAAATATCTCAAAATTGTACGGTCTTTATTTGACTGTAATTTCCAGAATAGTTTGTCTCGACTCTTTTCGAAGTGTGACAAATTTCCAAACGCTATTTATGATTTCAAACTGAAATGAAAAGTTCATGAATCGAAATGAGAATATTCCAGGATTTTTTCTATGCATTTGAAACGTAACGCTTCGTCGAGAAATGTTTAGTTGTACCGACAGAGAGGAAGCATGCCGTTTGAAAATTATCTCTGCGCAGAATCTAACGATAAGATCCCAACATTTGAATCGGAGTTGAGTTTTTCAAATGAGTCGAGGTGAGTTTGAGTAAATAATTACAGGCTTCTTGGTGCCTGGAAAAACTCATGTCAAAGTAACAGTGGGAAAAAATACGAAGGAAAAGTCGCGCGTCCGTTTGTATACCGAAAAATTCGAAGGCCGTATGTTGAAACAACGTACATAGTATTCATCTGCGAACGTTAATTTTCAACGATTGCGTCAAGTAAACCACGATAACAGGCGTCGAATGTTCATAAGAATAAGACAAAATAACGCGATAGAAGACGCGAGATGCGGGATGCGGGATTTTAACAAGTAACAAAGCGAAATGCAGCGGAAAACTTGGGTAAAATGGGTAAAACCTACCGAGAGCATTTATCGCTTAGGAGGATGCGTCAGGGCTCAAGAGGCCGGAGGGAGGCTAAACGCAGAGCCGAGCTCTTAAGCCGACCCGACCCGACCCACCCGGGGACCCAGGGTTCGCTGTCGTCGCACTAGCAGACGGCCAACTTCCGCGAGGGAGAGGGCAGGCAGACACCAGGGAAAGAGGAAAGAGGAAAAGAGGGGACAACCGAGGCACCGGGACATGGCTCGTCTTCCACGTAGCCAACAACCGCACCCGACCCGACATACCTACTGCTCGAAGAACCAAACTGTTGTGGACGCGAGATAATAAAAAATATACCACGAGTATCCTCGACTTACGTAGCAGACCACTAATGATGTTATTACACAAAGACCTTCAAGTTCGAGTTCTTCAATTTTCTTATAATTTTGATACAAGATATGTGTATCCACTCAGTAACTTGATGCAAACTCGAAATGTTAATGCATCGTGTATTATACTATGAATTAGAAAATGGAAATAAAAGTATGTTTAGAGTAATAACAATTAGCAGTAACATAGAGATTTAATTAATACGCAGGTAAATATTGTTTTGTTACTCCTTTTTTAAATCGTAAATCTAACACCCTGTTTCAATCGCATCGATTTTCATGATTTTCGTAGCATCTAATGTATGTACAGACGAATGTGTTTGTCGAATGCACGGGAGATAGCGTGCGCAAGGGTATAAGGGTGTAATCGAATGTAAACACACGTTTGAGCGTACCGTAAATTCGTGTAAAGTTGAAGCACATTGCTGACCACAACTTGAGTAGATTAATAGAATCGGTTATTGGAGTTAGAAAGAATCCCATATTGAAGGAAATTGAATTATCATAATAACCGTGTGTGAAAGCAGCGAAGAATAAATCAACACGTGGAAGTTGAACGAAGCGATTAAATTAACCTTGAAAATTACTAGCTGACGAATAGCTGTCAGATTCATAGGAGCAAAATGAAAATAGAAGAACAAAAAAATGTGTAACACTAACGTATACTCTGTTTGGTATTAGTCATTATTGTATCAACTATTGTAAATATAAACAAAATACATGCTGTGGCTGTATGCATGTACTACATGCAAGCTTGTGCATTCGCTTAAAAAGTCGACGGTCATTTCAGCATTATAATTATTGATAAAATTTTTTGTTTTCAATTTTAAGCATAAATTGTTACTATACATCGCAAAAATTGCCATTTCTTTAAACAAATCATTAGATATCCGTAGAAAACGAATGATCGACCATAAGTTTGGCTGAAGACTTTGTCGTATACGCGATCAACACGATTAACCGTCGTCCCGATGACGACGTGATCTTACACGTCGAGCTCCAATGCGCAAAATGTCGCCCGATCCCTAGCTTCGTAGACGTTGCGTTGAAGCTGCGAGAAAGAAAGAATCTCTGGGCGTCGCCGAGGAAGTCGTTGCGTTACGATACCTCTTGTAGCGAATCGGAGGAGATGCGAACGTGGTTAAATGTATAGTCAAGAACGAGGATAAATCGCCGCGTATAACATACAACGATGCCGTAGCGACGACCCTGGCACGGCCTCGATGGCGTAGGTGTTAACGAACATGTCTGGGATTTACCTTGAAGGGAAGGCAGGTCTGAATTTTGTCGACAAGCTGTCGACTCCGTCCCTCTTTACCAAAAATGTCCATTTTTATGGCGTCGTAGGAGGCGCAGAGCCTGCAGAGGTCAGCGTAGCCTTCCTTGGACTCCATTTTCGAAATTTTCTCACTGATTTTTCACAAAGCACCACCCAGGGAACCCGCGCACTCGGCGCCGCTCGTACAACTGCCGCGCGACACTCTTCCTCGCCGAGCCTCGCCGCCCACTTCACGTCACATTTTCACTGTTTCACCTCATACAACTAGGTATCGAGGAACTGCCCACTGTTCTACCAAATATCCAATCCTCACACATGTCCCTTATCTTCTTCTATCACTCAACAGTTAATGTTTTCACCGAAACTTGAGTAAACCGTGTTTATATCAGCGATGTGCCTACGATTTTCGAGCCAAGCCGCCATATTGTATACAGTCACTACAGCCACTTGTTTTTACCAATACGGCGCATCGCAGAGATGGTGTCGCCATCTACATTAGAAAGTCCTCAAACTGACAGCACGTAACGTTCCCTCGCAAGAACAGCAATCTGCAAATTTTTGCTGTAAGAATTTCGACTCGAATGTATATAGGGAAACGGTGACGATAGTCACGCTACAAATCACGTTTCAAATCTCATATGCGATTGATGTAGTCGAACAAAATCTCTGGCATGGATTTGCCTTCATACATTTTTGCAACTTGATACACATGCCAATAATGAACATATCAGTTTTGATTTTTTTAATTTTACTTTATATACCTATACATTATTATATTTTAATAATAATTATTATAATTATAGTACTCATTCAATCACTTGCAATCAGCAGTTATATCACAATCATACTAACTAGGCATGTACCAGAGTTCCATTCATACTAATAAAGAGACGTACAATAACGCAAAATAATCCAAAATCATTTATACACAGCTGAAAAGAAATACAGAAATCTCTTGTTGTATTTACTTTATATTGTTGGTCTATGGTCCAACAATACTTTTTTTAAGATTCATAATTTAAGTAATGATGTAAACCCGTGCGCATGACAGTTTATTTGTGATCAAGGCTGTAGGCCCACGTACGTACACAGAGTAAGAGAAATACTCCGTGCTTTACTATTTGTAAATACTTCCGCTGAGCAAATTTAGTTGCCAGAGAACAATGACTTAACTCACCTCCAGTACTTTTAGCTGTCTAATATTTATTTATCTGCTTTTCAATTTACAATTTTGACCACTTGACCCAAATAATATTTAATTACACAATATTTTACAAATAACTGACAGTACAGACAATTAGAGCAAACCAGTATTTTGTAAGAATTCATGGTTTAGATTCTTTACACCACATCACTTGGCAAATACAATAAGAATCTGTACTAAATATCAAAAATTGAATAAAGCGTATCAAGTCCAGCAGGTATTCACGATATATTCGAACACATTGCATATGTTTATAATTCACAATACAGTTTAATTCCAAGTTCGGTTCTGTACATTTCTGCCTTTTAGGCAATTTGTTATGCTTTAGTTTGCGCTAGTAAAATTCGGTAGAAGTTTTTAGCCTTTGGAATAATAATTTCAAACGTATCTACTATTTTCACAGGCTTTACGCAAAATGAAGTGAGCTAAGTTCGTTTCGTCATAATGATGATAATTTATAATTCAAGTATAAAGTAACCCTAGATTGATGGGTAGAAAAAATTAGAGGGTTAAATAAGATAACTTCCTAGCGGCAGAATTGTGAGCACTGAAAGTACTTTCATCTTTGCAACTTCCAAGTCGGTATTCAAGCAAGGTATTTTCGTGTGTATTCACGATTAATTGTGAAGAATATGTTAACTTTAACCACTTACATTGTGCATTTTATAAAAATATTACAACTCTTAATAAACACTCGAAATTTTTCGAGCGTGGTGCACTTAAAAAACTACGAGGTTTGGGGTACGAAAGTAAAAGTCTTTGTACCGACTGATTGCGAGTTTAAGCCGAACCTGTGAAATTGGCATCCTGAGAGAAAGTAGGTAACCCTGTTAAAACTACACTGTTTTACAAGTACCACTTGGCACAAAACAATGAATAAACAATTCTGTAAATACATCAAGAGATTTTTTGATTGTATTCAGGAGAACAATATCTCAAGATCATCCATATCCGAAATTGAGAAATCATCAGAGAGATCTGAACCATTAATATCATCATTAGGGTCATAGTCCGCACTGTCATCACCCGAATTATCACCATCTGCACCATCATCATTATCATCCCCGTCGTTTCGGTCATTATCATCTGCATTGTCATCACCGGCAGCATCGCCATTATCACCATCTGTGAAAAGTCAATGACCAAAAGTTAGTTCGATAAATTTTCATTTAGTTTTACATAAATTATTTTAACTTTATTTCATCATGAAATTGCATTGAGCACTAAATACAGGATATACTATATACTATGGCATCAGTATTAGCGACTAAGAAATAAAGAGATTCATAAATTTTCAAGGTACTTCGGGATTGAACGCCACCTTTTCAAATATACTTTCATGTACAATATAATAATGCATATCACCATCTGCATTGTTGTCGTCCGAAGCGGAGTTGGAGCCATCATCATCACTTGCATCAATATCATCTTCATCGTCATCTTCTTCAGCCTCATCTTCGTCATCTCTTCGTCTCCCAACATCGTAGAGCCTGACGCAAGATTCTTGAATGGTACCGAAATCACCCTGATTTTCTACGATTGCAATTTGTGTGTCGTGTTTGTTGCAAGCCAAATCAAATATACCTCTCTTTACATCACACGTAGCTAAAAATCAACAATACAATTCGCAAACCAGAATCCAATGTGTATTTAGGAATACATTAACTGTTATTAGTTTTAATTACAATAACTTACCGATACTCTTGTAGTCCAAGGCATCCAAAGTTTTGAATGATGTAACGTAATTGGTTTCATCTTCGTTGTCCTGATCCAGGGCAACTGCATAGATAATATTATTGACTGGTGAAAAAATAACATCCATCTGATCCAATGTCACGACTGTTTTCAATAAATGAAATGTCCTAAGATCCCAAACTTCGGTATTTGAAACAACTTCAGTTCCATTAGGATGAAATACACCATTCAAAGTTTGATTAAGCTTATCAAACTTATGGATTTCTTTGCCAGAATTTACATCCCATAGAATACCGTCACTTAAAACCAGTTCGTCATTCATACTGAATGTTGCTCGGTTCCTGGTATACTGGTTGGAAATCGAAGGTGTTAAAGTCAAAAGGAGCTTACCAGTTGCTATATCGTATATCTGAAACACATAAATATACAAGATAAATAAAATGGAAGTACAAATGAGTAGATTGAAATCATTTGTATTTCACTCACTGTAGCACTTTCTCCTTGAGTACCAATAATTCGCTCCTGTAATTTTCCGAATTCCGCATAGTCTTCGTTGTCAAGAGATAATTTCATGTCAAAAAAGGTACCAATACTCCAAAGAGTAGACATTCGTCTTCTCCAGGTTGTGGATGTTAACAAGAGATTACCTTTCTGACTGCACTCCATGTGTGAGACGTACGACTCGTGACATTGATAGGTTGCTTCTTCGGTACCAGTATGAGCATTGAACATCTTCACTTCTCCGGTTTGAGTACCGAGCATCAAGTACTGCTGACATGACTATAAAGTGAGATTACGCGTTAAAGATTTACACAAATATTTTACCTTTTCGCTGGATATATCATGAATATTGTTTACTCATTATACAATGTCACTTGGACATTAGCATATCCAACATTTATATTAATCTTGCATGTGTAAGAAAGGGAGGCATACATACGGAAAATGTACAGCAACTAAACGTGCCATCAATATCTGTGGGCTTGAACGTCTTTACAGGGCAAAATCGACTATAAATGTATCTTCTATCCAGTCGTCTACTGTCCATTCCTAACGATCTTCTGGTAAGTCTGACTGCTAAATTTGTCGGAGATGAGTTTTTTGCACGTGGATCTGGACATTTGTGTGGCCTATAAACGGATAGTGTGTATTATATTTCCTAGTATAGACAGAGCGAGAGAGAGAAATGCATTTATGAAGAATGCCCCGAAGTGAGCTGCTTTGTAAGGACGAAATAAGATGAATATTGTAAATATTGAAACTAGAAGGGCAATTTTATGGTAATTTTTCAGTGTTTAATTTTTTTCTTGCGATTTTTCTGGGTATATGTGCTGCTGTAAATAACTGATACCCTGCTTTCTCTAATTGTTCTCGAAACTTTATAACAGTCAAACTAATCTACCAGTATGTGCCGGTAAGATGATATAAATATATCGAACGTTTAAAAATTGTTATTCATTTGCTTATGTCGCAATAATTTGCGATAGCTTTAGTATACCAATTTTTTACAGATCACAATTTGATCGATAATAAAACGCAAATAAGTACAAAACTTGGCACTAGTCATTCAAGGATACTGCCATGGTGGTCTGATATTATTTATCACCACAGGCGTATTTGTTGATTGATATTGCAATTTTGCACACATTATATGAATAAAACTGATTGTATCGTATAAATATCGTATTTCTAATTTTGTTGTACTCCAAACTGATGCTATTCTAAAAAATCGTATAACTGGGTACGGATTTTCACAAAAAAACCGGTAACAAAAATTCTACTTATATTCAGACCAATACAATATTTTTCTTGGTGAAAATTGAAAATTTGTAGTCGACAAATAAAAACTGCGTCGAATTATCAGTTTTTTCTTTGATATAAGTAGAATCACGAAATTGTTTCATTTTTTGATCAAGTCCCCATTGCGTTAATACGAAACTTAAGAACGACAAATACATAGTTTTACTCACTCCAAAAGATTGAATTGCGGACAAGTGACCATGGGGTTTTTGCACAATGCATGTTGGTTAGTTAAGTATTCGGTAATAATGGAGTCCAAGGTTACAGTAGCGATATTAGAAGTAGTAGCTACTTCAAGGCCTGGGCCTCCAGGGTCACTTGATATCTGTTTTTGAAGTGATCTACAGATGCCACTTTGTGGTTGTGAGATTGACTGACAAATAGTTGTGGCTGTTATTGGTTGTCTATCCACCTGACATTTTCTAAAACAAAATTATGAAAATATCAGTCATATTCTATTCGTATAAACACTAAATCTTATCTTCTCTGCTTGCTCTAAGCGCGAGACAATAATAAACAGAAGACGTACTTTGGATTTATCTGTAATTTGATTGGCTGGTTGATGTTGGTACTGACTGGAGTTGGTCCAAGTGCATCTGCTAGCTTTATTCTGATAGGTGTATTGTTAGGAAGAGGTGAAGTGCTGGAACAGGAACCAGAATGTGATATGAACCGAGCCGACCCAGAAGTTGGAGTACTTCCAGTTCGTACAGTAACATCTCTTTGACTTCCTCTGCTGGTATTGTATAAGTTGACTGGTGCAACGGGTGAGAATCCTATCCTCGTCTAGATATAAATTATAATAACAGACATCAGAACACGTTATACCTTGACCAGTATTGAACAATTCATCTACTTGTTTTCAACAGTTGTTACTCACTCCGGTTACAGCAGGGCTTCTGTAGTGAAACGCTTGATGTGAAGTGGCAGGTTTCATGATAGCCGATGAATCAAGACTAGCTTCTTTTTGTAGGGTTGCTGCTGTTTCATTAAGTCCTCTTGCGAGGAGATGCTGATGCATAAGTTGCATCAGTTGCTGTTCATTATACTGTATTCTTGTTTGGGCAACAACATTTGCCTGCAACATTGAATAGAATGAGTGTATGAATCATACTTTGTAAATTTTCATTTCATTATTTTTCGTGAAATAAGAATAATTGTATGTGAAAGAATTTGTAGACGTACCCGATGTAAACTTGCCAAAGAAATTTCGTATTCGCTCCCAGTTGGTTTTGCTTTGCCAGAAACCCTCTCCATCAACTCAAGAGCATATTTTTGGAACATGACATGTTCTTGTCTTTTTTCTTGTAATATGGGGTCCTTCATCAAGACCTGTATTTGGCCATCAGTGAACATACGCAGTTTACTGATAATTTGTCTCACTTTCTCACTGCGCGCTAAACCAGCTAGTGCTCGACATGCCAATGCACGGATACTATCTGCATCAGTGATCGGAGTTTTGACCATCATTAATTGTAGAAGAACCTGAATTCAAATATTATCAATAAGCTTTCATCAATAGAATGAGCCACGATACATGGGAGCATAATTTGAGCTACTTACCATTATTCCATTATTAGATCTCACACTTTCCCACACTTTCTGTATAAGTTCCTCACTGTTATGATTATTAGTTTTCTTCTTAGCTGAGCCAGTTAATGAAAATCTTGCCACATTTCCACCAACCTGGAGAAAATTATGAGAAATTAAGATTAAATTTTTTCAATTTTTAACTTTCCATATTCATGTATATATCATCTTTGTAATATTGCAATTCAATTAGATAAAAGCTAGCAATATTCATCTGTTCTGCAAAATATATGACAGTAATAAAATTATATCTGATTAAAAAAGAATAAGATAACAAACTCTGTTGATAGGTGCGCAGACACAATTGACTACAGCTCTTAAAGCAGCTCTCTGGACGTCAGCATCAGCAATAATTTCACATTCCGCTGCTGCTAGTAAAAGGTTTATGGCCATTGTCATCGACATGTCAGGCATGTCAACTCTTTCACACAGTAAAAGCATGACTTTTGGTACCACAGAACAGATAGCAACAACCTCTAAACATGAGCGAACAGTTTCAGCGCTAGAAGTTGTGTGAACGCTATAAAAAATTACATTTCAGTTAGTCAATCAAATATTCGTGCGAGTTATCACCAAAAATTAACCTGGTATGTCTTACCGTCCACTGTAATTCCATTCCCTAGCAAAGGCAATAATTTGCAATAACAATGTGATACCACCAAGTCTGTAAAGTTCTTCAACAGGAGGCCACAATGCTCTAACGGACATCAGTTCCTGCAGAACCTCGACTTTTGCCTGTACTTCTTCACTGCTTAATTTACAAGCCTATAACAAAGAAAAGAATTGGGTAACCAACATTGTAATTATTGAAATGCTACAGCAAAACGCATAAGTACCATAACAACGTGTTATAGGATGCTATTTGTTAGTCAGTTTCATTCAGTTTGCATGATTTCACCACTAGTATATTAAATCGAGGTAGAGTAAAGCAAATGTGTGGAATTGAATCATTGATAAGGATAACCACAAAATTTGATGAATTAGCATGCAATTTTACCTTATATGGAGGTAGAGATGGTTGCCAGGTATCTCTTTCTGTTCTGGCATTTTCAGCTCGTTGTAGTTGTTCTGCTTTTACATATAAATGAACCTCCATGTACCTTTTCAGTGCTACAGCAACATGTCTTACTATTTGTCTTGACGCACATTCTTCATCATCATTCAAAGCCGGGTCATCATCAATGTTTAGAATGGGTAATGTAGATATCTAATGTAAATCAGGAAATACATGTCTCAAAAATAATGATGATAATAATAATAATAAGATTTAGCAAATGCAATATAGTATTCTCACATTGCAAACCCCAAATTAATGCGACATACATTTTCACAATCACAGAAATGAATGAAATTACTGATTGTTCTAGTTTTGGAATTAAACTGTCATTTTTTTCTCGTTCAAAATGGTGGTTTGTGTATAATGACTTTATTATGTCTCGCAAAACACTGCAGTTTGATATTAAGTTCATATACTCACAACATTGTATAATTTCCTAAGTCCATCTTGGAGATCAAATTCTTCCAGAATAACTTTGAAAGGAAATGAAAATCCAAAGAACATTGTTGCATGACATCTACCAGAATCGTGACTTCTCTCCAGTAACCACAATGCATATTTCACTAAATCGGTTATTATATGTTTCGGTAAGAGACAAACTCTTTCCATAGCATCCTCACAGTATGCAAGATAATACAAACAAATAGAAACACCAGTTGCCGCGACACTGGGTCTTGGTACATCTAAGAGTTTTTGTAATCCACCCATACTTAGGAACTCGATAGAAAATTTTTTATGACACAGTAAAGATGCTAAGTATTTTAAAGCTTCAAAAGCTAAGCGACTATCCTTTGTTTCCCGTACATTTATGTAGTTTAATATCAATTCCAAAGCGTTTTGCTCGAATACGTGCCCAAGAAATTCTTGGTATTCTCCCATTGGTGTGAGGTACCTTAAAATCAGCATCTGACGAGTAGCCAAAGTGGGCGGATGTATTTGAACATTGCCAATAACGTAAGACTCCATTTCAGCCCAGGACGAATTCGAATTACCTTCTAGAAGCAAGGAAGGCGGGTTGATTACTTGAGTCTGAGGTTTAGACAAATTAGATCTACCAGATGCCAATATGTTGACAGGTCTTGGTGGTGTTACACGAGTGTTTTGATTCTTCGCTGGTGTAACTTGTAAAGTTGTATAGGTAGTTATACGAGGAATAGATAACGGTGGGGACATAATCTCGGGGTATGAATCTCTGGTGTTATCGTTAGATTTAACAGGTGTTAAAACAGCATTTTCCATGTTATTTTGAGACTTGAGTTTTTTGCTTGGTGGCATTTCGTCCGAACTTTGAATCGAGTCTTCTTCATCTGAGCAAAAAATTGAGTGCGTAGGGCTTTTCATTGTTCCATTTTCATGTTTCTTCTCTCTCACTTTCCGTTTTCCAGGAGTACCTTTGTGTTCAGTATCACCCAGGCTATTTCTATTCTGACCAAAATGTGCAAATGGTCTTGTGTTAACTGCTGCATGACGATTTTCCAAAGCTTTTTCTTGTAGCTTGTGTAATCTTTGCAGCATCAAAGGCACCATTTTACCATTCTGTTCTCTAAATCCTGTAGCAATGTCTTGAACTTCCATTGCAGCAGCTAACAAACCGGTGGCATAACTTTGTAAAGGCTCTATGCTTTTTTCAGCCCACGAAAAAAGCCTATGGATAAGCCCATCCATATCGGGTTGAAACACTGCTGATGTTTCTAGGCCTGGCAATATGTCCAACATCAAACGGCAGGCTGCAATATTCAACTTTCGCACATCACGACCGTTAATACCTGACCGTGTCCAGTACGTGTCTCTTAGATAATCATTTATCAGCTGTAACACAAATCATTGAATTGAATTTTTCCAAATAGTCAAATGACAGATCGAAAATATGTTTCGGATAAAGACTCAACAATTGTTCAAAGCTGATGTTTGAGACAGACAAGTTTGTTTTGTCCCTGATTTCATTACTCACATTGGATGTAAGAAATTATTAGATTTGATATGGTTTCAATGCTGTTATCATTTGTTTCAAAAAATTACACAATAAATATGGAACAAGGTACTACCTTTGTCATGAAGTTGTCCTTTCTAAACAAAACTTTCAAAATATGTCCAAAATTACATTCTGGATCAGTGCGTGAAGGGTGCCTTTCGTCAAATGGATCTGGATCCATTTTTAAGTAATTTTCTGTCTCTATTTCTATAATTTCAGCCAAACGTTGCAATGTTGGTATTGGATCATACGTCGGTGAAACATGGTCTTCTTCCCACTGACGCAGAATTTGAACAACATCTGTTACTTCCGCAAGTGATTCTACTGTCGCCATGACTTTTGTTCTATCAAAGTAAAGATACAAGGAAAAATTAAAGCAGAATTGTCTGAATCATGAAAAATTACCTTGTACTCATATGAGCCATTGAGACTTTCAAATGAATAAAATTCATTGGAATTACAAACCAGGAAATAATTGATATTTGTAAATAGTTATTCAAATGCAACCTTTTAACACAATTTTGCTGAGCCATGTTTATTTTTGATTTTGGAATAAGGTCTTTGAAGAATCTGCTAATAATGAATACGACTCGTTAATTTTAAGCAAAGGATAAGCCATGTACTTAATTTGCAAAAGTGTACAGTTTTGTAACGGAAGGTTCCACAACTCGAAAAAACGAACATAACACCGAAGACTCTAACCTTAAATAACAGAATTCCGAGATTAAAGTATGATCTATCAAAGCGTAATAAAATTATTAACTATACTAGACATATTACAGGTATCGCAAAATGTAACTCCTATTTATTAAAGGGAGTGATACAACAACTGCTTGACATATCTGTGCCTCTTAAATCTTGTACAGAAATGTTACCAGATGTATAGGTTAGGTTAGGTTAAAACAACAAGTTTTTCAAGTACCAACGACTATGACAGCTTTCAAAATTGTACCTTATTGATGTTAAATTACCAAGAAAGTTTAATCAACGTTTTTCGATAGCAAACAACCTATATCCCTTCTAATTGCCCAAAATATTTTGTTAAAACGCACATACAAGACTGTCGCCACCGACACAAGCTTCGACTGCCGAACGCGGTCTGCACATGGCCAAATTTATGATTCATGCACACGATTCGTTTGCGTGCGAAAGGTCAAATTCAGATCAATGTGTTTGTAGGTAATGTCGGGATGACCAGCTATCGTCACTTATGTTAGGTTTTTCAGGGAAAATGGTCACTGGGCGATATCAAACTCGAAAAACCAAAATATTTGTCATCAATTATTCAATTTTTGGAATTTTTTTTTGACATTTCGCGCCCCAAGACTTGACCTGGCAGAGCTCCTACGCCAATGAGAACAAAGAACGACATCCACGTGATCTATATCGACGAATCGTGAATGAACAAATTTAAAATTATGCTTCTGCGTCAAAGTGAAACATAACCGTAAAATATGCGACAAGAACATAACCTACACCGTGTATATTTCAAATTTACACTGTGTTCATACGGTTCATACGAAACAATAATTCAGAGCGATGAGCGGAGGTGTTGCTCCGAGTAAATCAACGGTTTACGTTTCTAACTTGCCCTTTTCTCTGACTAATAATGACATACACAAGCTTCTCGAAACGTACGGAAAGATCGTCAAGTGAGTGATCACTTCGAAAATTAATGATGCAACTTGTTAACTATTTAATAAACTTTTGGAATTTCAGTATTTCGTAATTACCATACACGCATTCACTTTTCTCTTTTATCTTTACCCAGAGAAACATATATAATATCTTATCTAATGTATTGAATCTATAATTGTAGCTAACTTAAACAGTTGATTAAAATGTGATTTTATGAATTGCAGAGTTACTGTGTTGAAAGACAAGATGACTAGACGCAGCAAGGGTGTTGCATTCGTCTTATTTCTCACACGTGAAGATGCCATTACTTGTGCAAAGACTCTAAATAATACTGAGGTAAAATATATATCAATATCATATGTTTGTCTTACTATCATAACTTATTTTAATAATGAATATACATCTCACACAAAATGAAGAAAATTTTCTATTCTCAGATTGGTGGCCGTACTGTGAAAAGCTCCATAGCCGTGGATAATGGACGCAGTACTGAATTCATTCGACGAAAGGATTATCCAGACAAATCTCAGTGTTACGAGTGTGGTGAAGAAGGGCATCTGTCGTACCAATGCTCTCAAAATACTTTGGGCCCCAGAGAACCTCCACCAAAAAAAATCAGAATTAGAAAAAAAAATAAAGATCAAGCAAAAGGCGATACCTCATATTATGATAGTGACAGTGACGAAGGCTTGAGAGAACCAGGTGGTGTTGGGGACTCTGAGACAATATATGACAATGCAGTGGCTGAATCAGATTTAGAAACTTTGAGTGCTGCTATACATCACGAGGTAGGAAATTGTGTCATTTGGAAAGTTTTTAATCTTAAATGCACTTTTTAGATTCTTATTTGATCATTTTATTTCAGCAAGAACAAGAGGAACTTGCAAAGTATAGGTTCCAAGTTGCAACTGGCCAGTACGAAGAGCCAAGACAGGAATCTTCGAAACCTAAAAAACGTTTTAAAAAAAATAATTACTTTAGTGATGAAGAGGAACTAAGTGATTGAGAATAATTGAGATTTGTTTCGAAATGGATATTCCTTACATATTTTATTTTGAAAACGAGTTATGTTACAAAATTGAACTCAAATTTTTGAAAGTACAAAACATTATTCTATATTATAATAAAATATACTATAACTTTGGTCTATGTACATTTCCAGATACGAGCACCGCTTGCCTCGTCTCATCTTGAATGTTGCTTTTGGGTGACCATTGCCTTTAAAACTTTCATACTGTAACCAGTAAGTAATTGTTAAATCATAATAAGAAATATTATGCGCATGCTAACATTTTTTAAAACTGACTATAGTCCTACCAAGTTTAAAAAATTTCAATACCAAAAGCATGAAACTATATGCAAGTGTATGAACCTAGGAAGAGTCACATTCGTTACTGAATTTTCAACAACACTATCGATTATTTAATGTAAATAAATGCCAATAATCTATGACTGACATTGTAATTACAAGTGTTTATTCTTTGCACAAATATAAGTTTTTACAAATTCTTCGTTTATTCATTTACTATGTCAGCAGAAATGACTTAATCACAGGTTCCCATGACTTTCTTGGGGAACCACATATTTCAATTATTTAGAACAAGTAAATATAAAGAATACTCAATTAATTACGATTTTTTTTTTCACCTTTCCGCCACATTCTCCGGTTTTGAAACGGATTGAAAATATGACTTGACATGCCACTCTATTTCGCATTATTTCTGCGTGCAGAAATTGACCTACTGATTGACTGCTTTTTGGAAATAACTTCTGACAACCATGATGAATTATTAGGTTTCCCCTGATTAGTTGATATACTATTATCAAATAACTTTACAGCTTGCTGTGTATTTGTACAAGGCAGTTTTTCTCTCAGTTCAAAATGCGTTTTGAATCCTTCGAATTTTGGAGTCTTATCAAGTCGTCCATCAAAAGATGCCGTTTTATCATAGACAAAGGTTGATTTCACACTCGTCAAAGCAGCTTCTACAAAGAAGATGGCAATACTATAGAAAAATCTGGCAACACCATTATACTTATACAATACCGTGATTTTGCCAATATCGGAATCTGGTAAAAGTTCAATAAAAATATAAATCCACTCACGTTCTGTATCATTGAGCTGCAGATCATCAAAAGATTCGATTTGCTGCATAAACAGGTTGAAAGAGTCTTGAATTTCCGATAATCTAATGATGAAATCTGGGTCTCGGGTGGATAAGAAGCACAGAAACATAATGCCTTTTCGTATTGTGATTAGTTGCTTATGTTTGGATTGGAGCTTGATGTTTTTGTCTAATTGTTCCGAGTTGGAACATATTGTGTCTGAGCGACTTTTCGTATTATGAGCCACAGCTTGGCTAGTTTCACTACTCAAATAAAACCCGTTGGTTGGGTCTTTGAAACTAGCGAAGTAATTGTAATTCTGTCTTTGTACTGGTTCGTCAAAATTCACTTTTGAGCATTTACATAAAAAATGAAGTGTCAATTCAAATAGTTTCATTGAACACTTACATGCATATCCTGGTTGACAAATCCATGGTATGTCATTTAAAGACAGAATATTATACACAAAACTAACCAGTGCATAGGTAATGTCAACCATAGAAATAGAATCCGGCTGCAAAACCTCTAGCTGTGCTGTGTATATTTGCACAACACAAGCATCTGAAATAGTATGATATAAAAATAGGAATAACATCAGTATGCAATTTGTAATCATGTCAGAAAGTGAAGTTAAACCTGAATGTTATCTGCTTTTGCATTACTTTGTTTATCAATCGCGAAACTGTATACTATACCTGAAGTAAAATGCAGCTCATCTTTCCAAACCGTAACTGCTGTCTTACCTGTAACATATTATTGGATGATTGGAATTTAGAATGGAATTTCGATTTACTGGTGCAGCAAAAAATTGAGCAGATGAATTAGAAAGAACATTTTACCTACTTGTACCAGAGCAAAGCTTTCTGCAAAATTGTGTGCATTGACTGAAAGTCATCAGAAGCTCAGTTATGTATCTGTAGCAGTTCAGAAGAGGCCGAGAAAAAATGATTTCTTTCACGATTTTGAAGATATATTCTATGCTTCTTTCATTATGGATGAGTTTCTCTTTAGTACTGATTAAAAGCTTGGTGATAGCTATTATGAGTCCACTGAACTGGTGTGATCTTCTCTGCAACAATTAGCGGTAATTACAAAGTAGTAATTTAGTATCGATAGTGTACTACATTTGTTGGTAAATTTAGTTTGCGAATATAGTGTTTTTTTTCTGTACCTGTGTGAAACCAGGTATATGTTTTTCAGCAAAGTTCAAAATGGTATATAATTGACGAAAATGTTTTTATTATTTGGATTTTATATTGAAACATACCACGTAACCAACTGTTGAAACAAATTCTAGAAGTAGTACAAGCATCTCAAATTCACAGCCTTTGTTTGGCCATTTGTTATAACTGTTCATTTGTTTGATATAATGTTCGTAGTTGGAATCGTCGAAGAAGCTTAGAGGTATCTTCCCTGCTACATATTCACTTAAATAGTTTGATACTAATGCAGTATAAGCTAAAATAGCAAGGGATCGCCTGGCTTCGATACCTCTTTCTCTGTCATGCCATGCATTTGAATCACAAATAGATTTAGTAGAATCCACATGTATTTTGTAGAAATCCGAAAAGTATACATCATTCATGTCCCTTATGTCATCGTTTCTCATTACTTTAGAGATTCTTTGTAGGATCAGTGTTGTGTTGAGTAACAATTCTCGGGTTACAGCTACGAACTGTGAAAAATGTTGAGTGTATTATATAATAATTGGATGTTCATGCAAACAATATTATAAATATCATTTGATGATTCCAATATGGATAACAGGAAAAATAATTTCAATTTTTCTACCTTATTAATCATGGGTAATGTGTAGTAGCAATTGATTTCTGCATCCGTTTTCTTCATTAGAGTGGCTACGTCTGGTAAACAAAATTCTATATTCAACTTGCGATCATTCACTATTGTGACTACTGGTTTCACTAAATCTGGATTTTCTAGAAGAAACAAATTCATCGACTATTAATTTATTGTACAAGGATTGTTATTGCAATTTTTGAGACTACTTATCACAGAGCAGAAACAAATTTGAGGAAAAATCATTAAACCAGTGAACATGTGTTTTATGAAGTTGCGTTGACAGTATGTTAGAAAAACATTGCGTATACCAAATATTCTGACGCTCTCTTCATCCTGTAAAATCGGTAGATTTTTGGTCCCCACTTTTTCAATTATTTGAATCTCAACTATTGGTCGTTCAGATTGTGACGGTTCAAAAATGGATTGTGGTATTCCGCTGAGAGGAAACACTGTGAAAGGGAAAATTACAGTAAGTATTGATTAGATTTATACTACTGCTATACTTTTTCCAATAATAGAGAAAAAAAAATTACTTGGTACTTACGTTCTATTGAGTTTTTGAGCGTGTGAGTATTTCTAATGTTAATATTTACAGTTTGCATTCCACTTTCTTTGACGTGAACACTTTTGACAGCTGGTGATGATCTGAAATCATGCATATAGGATTAAGTGTATTAATTTCTTGACATGTGAAATGTGCTATGTAAATTAATAGTATTTGCAAAGGTATATATACAAACTACTGTTTTTTCTAACAATATATTAATTGCTGTACCTATTCAAAGTTGTATTCAACCTGTTTCTACACTCTGAATCAAGACTTGCAGTGTGTGGTTGGGTAAATTTAATAGAACCGGACTCCAATAATTTACACTGTTCCTTCAAGTTATTGAGCTGCAGAGTCTGGGAAAAAATATTTGCAATCAGAATACCAAGTTTCGCAGTGCTCGGGCCAGGTCATTTTACAGGACAGAGGGGAAAACCTTTGTGAAAATAGGGGAGTATTAGACTTCCAATTTTTTTCCGTAGTACTAAATAAGTAGAGCAAAATTAGATATACTCTAGGGTTTCCGTTTTTTTTTTATGTTGTTTTGGAATTTTTTCAATTGTACCTTAAAAATAAGTTCATATGATAGAAAAAAAATTCCCTTGTAAATATAAAAATTTTCGGATAATATTAAGATGGGCCAGGGGGCGACTGAATTTTGAACATATAATGCATTGAAATCTTCGAAGTTCGTTAAGAATTATTTTTTTCATATACAAAAATGGATTGAAAAATGAATTTGATGTTTGAGAACAATGTTTATATTTCCAAGTAAATGTAAGAATAAAATAATGTTAGATGAGCGCATGTATTCCACAGATATGTTCAGTCAATTAAACTGTAAAAATTTTGGTTTTGTGAAATATAGAAGAGTTTTGAGATTCAAACTATTTTTTTGTTCTTACGTTAAGTTGGAAGTATAAACATTGTTATCAAGCATTAAATTTATTTTTTCAGTCCATTTTAGTTGGTGAAAAAAAAAGGGACCAGCTTGCAAAAATAGGGGGGTTGAAGGGGGAAATTGACAGCTTGATGGTACATTTACAGTAATCCTTTAGTTTCAGAATGCTTATAGGGGGGAAAAAATGCGGTACTTTTAGGCAAATAGGGGAGCCACTGTGTAGATGGAATACTGATTCTATATGAATATGAAATGAATTAATATGGATGGATTAATAGTATTGAAAAAACTTGTACTTTAAACAGGAAATCAAATGCTTAGAGGAACAAAGCGTACACAAAAAAATAAATTAGTATGAAAGAATTGTAAAAAATCATGGCAACCGAACCTGGAAGTCCAATTGTGTTTTTAAAATCTCTTCTTTCTTGATAGCCTGATCAAGTTCAGATCGGTATTGATTTGCTTGTTCCTCAATCTGCCGTGCCTTTTCAAGTTTTTCATGTTCGGCTCGAGTTTGTGTCTGTTGTAGTTGATTGCGAAGAAATAATGTTTCTCCTTCTTTTGTTAGACAATCTGCTAATAACTTTTGATTTTCTAATTTCAGTTTTTCCAGTTGCCTCAAAATAGAATCGTCTGAGAAAATATATAGCACGGGACTGAATGAGATTTTTAAACTCCAAATACAATTAATCGATAACAGAGTTGCACAGAATGACAGTGGATTCACTTTACAGTGTTCTTTAATAAATTATAATGTTGGAATAAACCAATTACATAAAAAATCAATTTAATCACAAAAAAGATTTGGAAAAATTTACCTGATATGTTAATCGCATCATTAGTACCAGGAACATTTGAAGCTCTAGAATTATTACCAGCATTGATTGCCCTGCCTGTAATTTGCGATTGAAAAGTTGAGTTGTGATTATTGACTTTCAGCAACCGGTCTTCGAAGTCATCGAATATAATGCTCCTGTCGTCCGTGGAAATTTCTTTGTGATTATCGGAGGATGATATTCTTTGAGACATTTGTGGCTGCCTTTGGCTACCAGTATATGATGAGCTCGTTTGTATGTGGTTGCCATGATAATTATTGTTTATTTGACCAGATTCCTTTAGCTGCAAACCGAACTTAGATGGAATCTTAGGTACAAATTTATTCCGTTCTATACTGCTTGCAACGGTGTAGGATCTGCTAGTAGATGGTTTAGAATTGGCATATGAAGGATATTGTGGTAGCTTCGTGGGTGTTGATTGCAGTTTTGGTTCTGTAACGTTGTTTTCAATATGAACTGACTGTAATATCAAAGAAATATATGGTTTACATTAAAAGTGAGCAGATAGAATTTCTGGAACACTGTCGTCTGCAGATAGCTAAATTTCAAGTAATTGAGACGAATGATTACAAAACCCTTGAGCTCACTTGAGAAGCGACGATATCCATTTCCTCGATATCTTTATCGTTGAAGTCTGCACCCCATGGATCATCATCGTCTGTTTCATTCTTCGATGCTGATGGGGGTTTGTTTTCTCGGGTGAGTTGCTGAGAGGCAGTTATGGTTATATCCAGTCTAGCTCTTTTCGAGGGGGTATCGTGAGCTTTGCCGTGACGTTTCGACATTTTATTTCAATTTCACTCGGTTTACGGTCGTCGTTAATGAGAACAGATAAACTCTGGTTATATTTACATCAACATTCTTTATCACGGGATAATTAACCTGTACGCGGATACGAAGGGACACGACAATTCATTTAAACCCATTACGTACCACGTGCGGTTCAACTTTTTAGAACCGGTTAATTCACATTCCTTTCAACAACGTTTACGGCCCAGCATCGAAAACTACCGTTAATCAACAAGGTCCCACCAAACTCAGAGGATCCATTTGTCCTTTTGGCGTTTTGTCATCTACGCGCCACTGGCCACGTGCGCTAGCGCCGCACGTGATTCACATCGTGAGACTACCGTGAACTACGCATATCTATGATTTTGTCTAATAGGAAACCTGCGTATTTACCGGGTAAATGTCATTTAGTTGAAATCGATCTCTCGTAGACAGTATATTAGACATTTTTTCAGAAGGGATAGATATACTTTGTTTATAATTATTACAATTTATAAAATAACCATCATCTATTTCATAAGAGATAAAAATACATCATTTGATTCGTTCAACAGTATTTCATGGAGCTTTCAGAATCTTCTGAGATGGATCCGTCTACTGGTTCATATTGCTTAACTTCCAGCCTTCGCTTCTTCACATAATGGTCGATTCTGTTTTCCAGGGGTTCTGAAAGATAATTGATAAATTATCGGTTTGTGCTGCAGGAGATTAGTTACAGAATCGTACTTCGTTTATTGTGAAATTGAGATATTTAAAGATATACACACCACAGGTTGTTCGTTGCAGCAGAGGTTGATAAACTTTTGATTTGACACCTGTCAATAGACAATCGCTTTGGAAATTTAGTTTTTCAGCATTTGTTAACTTCGCTTGCATGTCTGTTAGCATTTCTCTAGTCATTGCAGATCTGAAATTAATAGTTCAGGTGTAAGATTGGCAAATGGCTGATGAATACAACTGAATTTCAATATTTTATGCAACTTACTTGATGGTATTTAAAGCCCAATCTGATTGTAAGGTTTTTATGACTTGGGCTAATTCATCTTGATCAAATATCCATTCAGCGATTTCAAAATCAGTGCGGAACAAATTCAATGGTATTTCAGATGCCATGCTATACTGAGGTTTTCTGGGATACTTCTCTACATTCAGTAGTTCCAGAATTACTTCTGGCTTCTCTTTTCCTTGACCTACTAGCAGCAGAATTCCCATCAAGCATCGAATTTGATGCCACAGAAAAGCCTGGCCTGTCAGAGTCAGTTGGCACATGTCGTACCCTGGAATACTATTTTCAAATGATTGAACTGCCGTACTCGTAAAAATTTGACTACATTTAATCTTCTACAGATTTACCTGAGGTCTCTACCTGCTCAGAATCTTTAGAGTATAACGAAATTTCAGCGGCTGAAATAGCTCTTACAAAAGACACAACTCCGTTAGCAACATCCATCTTGCATATATTTCTAAAGTCATGGGTGCCAATGGTATATCTGACTGCTGTGTTCATATCATTTATGTTCAAATTGCCCCTTGGAAAAAAATATTTATATTGTCTTTGTTTGCAATTAAATCTTGCAGAAAAATCGGCAGCAGCTGGAGACCAGCAAACGCATCTAATGTTCTGTGGCAGTAGCCTATTTAATATTTTACAATATGGTAATTCTTCTTGTAGATTATTTTTATTTTCTTGACTTAATTTACTTCTCACATCCAATGAAATGACCTGAGAAAACGCACTAACACCCTTGTCTGTTCTACCACAACGATGGTAATTTGAGTCTTCTCGATTTTGTATTAAGCAACTTTTCTTCAATGCCGCAAACACATGCTGCTCAATTGTATTTATCGTGTCTTCCTGGGTGGCGAATCCTTGATAGTCCCAGCCCAGATAGTAGAATTTGAGAAGAATATGTCTTTTGTGACTTCTACAAAATGTTTTGTAGTTTACGTTTAGAAAAAACTAAAAAATTATCAGTACTAATCTACTGTCACCATAAAATGCGTACTCACTTGGAAAAGTCAAATCCCTTGCCGCTCTTAGGACAATTTGAATTTGGTATGTTATCATCGTGCATGTGTTTGGTGATTATATTTTTTAATTGTAAATTATGCGCTTCCAGCTGTAAGACTCTGTCTATTAACGCCTGAAACATGCCATTAATATAGGTTAGCATAGGTTATATTTTGTATGGCCCAGTATTACCCTGTTACCTCGTTGGAGAAAGTCTTCAATTCTTCTCTAGTAGAGAGTTTTTTGATTTTATTTTTAACCAACTTAACTTCAGTCATAATTATCAGCTGAGGATTGAATTGTAAAGTTGACAATGAAAATCTGCGGTCTTTCTTCTTGACTCAAACTAGAGCGCGAGAACCTGTAAAGGTGACAAGTACCACACTTGTCAAGAGGACAGTTAGAAATGCAGCAAATCTCTCTGTATGCACGAAATATGCCCAGGTATAATGAATTTTCGAATACAGAAAGGTAGAATTTCAAAATTTGTGATAGTTTTTTAATGCATACATGCAATATTTCCATATGTTTGAAAGTTTTCTAAATTGTGCATATACAGACACTCTTGTGACTAGGTCAGTTTTGACTCAACCATCTCGACAAATCCCAGCTCTTTGAAGTTTGTCTCTTTTTCGTATATTTCTAAGGGAACGGTAGGTACTTTGGGAATCCAATAATTCCTTAGTAATCGCAGATTTAAAGTGTATTTTGTTGTTACAGAAGTATAGTGTATGAAATAAAGATTACCTGTATAGTGTTATTTTTTCGAAATTTGTGATTCTTTGACGTAATATTGGGGTTAAAAGCAACGACCGTTTGTTGACGGTCCGGTAGAGAAAATGTGGTCTTGTATTGTTGAGATACTATAATTCAGATAATATTTCTTTTTAGTTGCTGTACGAACAAGCAACATGTCGATCCGCCCTGTCTACAGGCCAACCATTGTCAAGAAGAGGACGAAGAAGTTCATAAGGCATCAAAGTGATCGCTATGACAAGCTCAAGGTATCATAACCTCAATCTATATTGTTCTACTCAATTAAGCTACAGCTTAAGTCATGTCATTTTAAAAATGCAGCGAATGCGCTGATTTTTCTCGGCCCTAAGCACCCTCAATTCACGTAATCAATATTCAGTGTCTAAATTAAGGAACAGGCAACAATTTTATCATCCTTTATTCAATGCTAGCGTTACATCTGTTGGGAAAACGTTTTGAAATACTCTTGTTAATTATCCAAATTCTACAGACAAACCTGTCTCAGCCAACTTTTTTCTCCCAATCACTGATTGTTAAATGAATAATGTTTGTCGTGCCTTAATATATCCTTTTTTCCATTCAGCGTAACTGGCGTAAACCTAAAGGTATCGACAACAGAGTTCGCAGGCGTTTTAAGGGACAGTACCTTATGCCAAATATTGGTTACGGATCAAACAAGAAGACCCGTCATATGCTGCCTACTGGATTCCGCAAAGTCCTCGTTCACAACGTTAAGGTAACTCAACATGGCTTTTCAAACACAATTAAACAGTTTATAATTGAAGTTGTTTCAATCGTTTGTTAAATCATCTTTTTTTGTCCAACAACAATATACCAGCCATGTTACGTAGGTGTACCATGCAGGACATCAGATAGTAATTAGACTGGTGTGACTAATTTGTATGGTTTTTGAATTGGTTGTACTTTATATAAAGACATGAGTTTTATTTGTCTGGCAGGAGTTGGAAGTCCTGATGATGCAGAACCGCAAATTCTGCGCAGAAATAGCTCATGCTGTCAGTAGCAAGAAACGCAAAGCTATTGTTGAACGTGCACAACAACTCTCCATTCGCGTAACGAATGCCAATGCTCGTCTACGCTCTGAAGAGAATGAATAAATTTTAAAATCTTAACGAAAGGCCAATAAAAATTTGTAAAATACAAATCTAACGTGTATTATATCATTCAATGTTTACCTGCTGAGTGAGCTAGCTACTCATAGATCTAATATCTCTTGCATTAAGTTGTTCCCTTTAATTATAGCTCGAAGCAATGATCGCTGAAGTCGTTTGGCTATTCACTGATTCAAACAACCCACCCCATTTGAATTCAGACACCATATCAGGCTGTTCTTTAGGGTTTCTAAATATTTTCGAATCTACGATCTGCGATCGAACATCTGACTATAGGTATGCGTATGAATTCTCGAAGTTTGAATACTGAGAGCAGACAAGATTTTCGGAATTGTTATTTCGCAAGTAGAATTTGCATGGGATATGGTGAGTAAATGGAATTGGAACCCGACTACTCCACGTCATTTTAATAGTTACTAGCTGCAAAACCCTCGCTCGCTAAAGCTCGCTCGGCGTCGGTATGCCTATAATTATAGATGATTTTTGTGCTCGTTCGATCGCTATGTTCGATTGGATAAGCTTTACCGTCAGCGGTTTACCATATATTCGTAAAATAGTCAGATTTAACCGACTACCTGATAATCGCACTCGTATACATCGTAATATATAGTCTACGTAATAGTCTACCTGGTGAAACGCGAAAATTAGATAATGATGTAAATGGATATTCAATGTTGAGAAAATATACCATCATGATGTATATATTCGACTAGATAATTACCGTTATGCTGGTGCTCTTGCTAGGATCTGTAAATCGATTGGGTGAGTAACTAAAAAATTAATAGGTCATTAAATATTCGGATGACACAATGTCTCAATATACTTGAGAACCTATAACTGCACAATAAATTATATATATATATATATATATATACAATGTATATATATCGCGAATCACCTCAGTCTGTATGCCCTTAAAACAAAACAGGTGTATCGTTAGAGATTTTTCAACTTGTTAACACAGACGATGACGTTGGGGTGTACCAAAAGGGGACACGATGATTGTGATTATTCGTATTTATTTATCAATGTTCATAATTTATTCAGTAAGACATAATAAGTTCTCATACCTGGAGGCCAATCCTGAAAATCAAAATTCACCAGGTAGAAGACCTAAAGCCCAGGAACTAAGGAGCGCTCGTCCTGAAATTCGAGACTCACCAGGTAGACGACCTGGAGTCCAGGAACTAAAGAGCACTCATCCTGAAATTCGAAACTCACAGGTAAAGGATCTGAGGCGCCGGGACTACGGAACGCTCGTCCTGGAAGTTGAAATTCAGCAGGTAGAATACTTGGAGCCCAGGAACTACGGAGCGCCAGTTCTGAAAGACGAAATTCATCAGGTACACGACCTGGAGCCCAAAAACTACGGAGCGCCGGTCCTGAAAGTCGAAATTCAGCAGGTAGAATACCTGGAGCCCAGGAACTACGGAGCGCCACTCCTGAAAATCAAAACTCACCAGGTAGAATACCTGGAGCCCAGGAACTAAGGAGCGCTCGTTCTGAAATTCGAGACTCACTAGGTAAAGGATCTGAGGCGCCGGGACTACGGAGCGCTCGTCCTGGAAGTCGAAATTCAGCAGGTAGAATACCTGGAGCCCAGGAACTACGGAGCGCCAGTCCTGAAAGTCGACATTCACCAGGTACACGACTTGGAGCCCAAAAACTACGGAGCGCCGGTCCTGAAAGTCGAAATTCTCCAGGTAGAATACCTGGAGCCCAGGAACTACGGAGCGCCAATCCTGAAAATCAAAATTCACCAGTTAGAAGACCTAAAGCCCAGGAACTAAGGAGCGCTCGTCCTGAAATTCGAGACTCACCAGGTAAAGGATCTGAGGCGCCGGGACTACGGAGCGTTCGTCCTGGAAGCGGAAATTCACCAGGTAGAATACCTGGAGCCCAGGAACTACGGAGCGCCAGTCCTGAAAGTCGAAATTCACCAGGTACACGACTTGGAGCCCAAAAACTACGGAGCGCCGGTCCTGAAAGTCGAAATTCTCCAGGTAGAATACCTGGAGCCCAGGAACTACGGAGCGCCAATCCTGAAAATCAAAATTCACCAGGTAGAATACCTGGAGCCCAGGAACTAAGGAGCGCTCGTTCTGAAATTCGAGACTCACCAGGTAAAGGATCTGAGGCGCCGGGACGACGGAGCGCTCGTCCTGGAAGTCGAAATTCAGCAGGTACACGACTCGGAGCCCAAAAACTACGGACCGCCGGTCCTGAAAGTCGAAATTCTCCAGGTAGAATACCTGGAGCCCAGGAACTACGGAGCGCCAATCCTGAAAATCAAAATTGAACCGCAGTACCCGGAAGATGGAGGATCTGGTGCTCGAAATTAGCGGAGCGCGATTTTCGTACGTCTTCTCTACTGCGCGATTATTTCCGGACTGAGGAATTCTGCTGACTGTTATCGTGGTCGAATATATGTATAGGAGAAAAAAAAAATTTCTGTGACGTCAAAATGTAATCTCTGAACATCCGAACATCCGAAATTTGGATATCGAAATTTAATGCTATGTGTGACTATGTATGATGATGATAACAGCAGAAAGCATTCACAGTGTACAGAATCTATCTGTGCTTTTTACCACGCTTATAAATAGGAAAGAAAGTCGTCTTGGGGATATGTCGTGTTATTAGTGTAGAATGAATTTTACATTGCGACGACCTTAATGAAAGTTGAAACAGTTTCGATTTACGCATGACAAGTGTTACTATAGCTATTTATTCAGGGGAAGATAATGCATACCTGTTCGTTCACAGTGGTTCAGTTAGATCGTATACGCTCTATAGAGTGTAAAGCCGCACGGCCAACTGGGCAGATGTCCTTCAGACATTCTAGGAAACTTACTGGAGGGTCTTTACCAGTAAACTTGATCCATTAGCTTATATATTTGACCAGGATTCACGGTGCTAAGATATACTACATAGTAAGGAATTAACAAACGCTTGCAATATAAGCAACTGGTTGTGAATTTCGCCCTTTGTATCATACTACAATTAAACAGTTATTAGCGAAGTAAAGATATAACGTTTGAGTATCCGTGGCACAATTAATTACTATTTTGCTGCACGCCGAAGTCATGATAACAGTAAAAGAATAGAGCGATTTTTTAAATTCTTTTACAGAATATTTCTCTCATATACGTCTTTGTGACAAAATAAATTACCCAGCCGTTGTTTTTTGTACAATATTCTCGAAATTTTGTAATAAAAATGGTAACATTAGAAGCAAAAAAAATAAAGATCTCTTATCGAATGTCATTTGAGACTCATTAGCAAAACGAAAGAAATAAAAATGTTCCCACGAAATGTGTGCAGTCCATTTTGAAATTTGTTTAGTTTTTAACAATTCTTAACGATAGGTGAGATCTGTAAAGACGAACGGTGTATCCACTTCCATCGTGTGTTTAAAGACTTCCGAATGTGTTATTTAGCAAGTCTTCACCGTTGTATCCGTCCACTGTTTAGAATTTGTTTCCAACCCTCGACTTGATTCGATCCAAGGAAAGTCCGAGCTTGAAATTTATGTTAGAATATCGAGAAGTGTCCTCGATTCATTATGCCTGCAGTACCTATTTGTTTAACTGGCAAACCCGAGACCGCTAGAATGACCCTGCGGAGTTGAATGTCAACGCTGACACGAGGGGAATTTGTGACTACGCATCGCCGACTCAGAGAAATCGCAGGTTTTGCCAGTTAGTCGACAGAAAACTTTATACAACGTGGCGTGCAATTTTGATTTAAAAAATATTGCAGTTTCAATGAGTCAGATGAATTCTTCCGGACGGTTCCAATTGATAGGTTCTTGCGATTTCTTACCGCAAGCACAAGTCACGACTACTGTAATAGTGTCCTCACAGTGAATACGTAGCACTGTGTATGCAAAAAAAAAAGAAAAACTGCATTAAAAAGAGATACATAAAAAGTTCACTATTACAGGACTATTGGTAGCCGACACAAATAGACGTCGACTAACTATTCTATTATTGAGACTGGATAGTTATCCATGCGACTTGAATTTCGGAAGATTTATTATCAGCCCGTAATTTCTTCGCAACGTTTTACCTTGAAAAACTGCAATTCAAATTATTGCATAAAGTGATATTCTGCGACGATGTTAATATCTTAGGAAAATTTCTTCACGTGAAATCTGGTCGAATCGAAGTCTTTATAAACGTCTAAGGAACCAGAAGGGTGAGTTCGCGTGTCCTGCGTTAGCTGACCTAAGAGTATCGACCCTGCTTGACCATTGCTGCCAAGACGTGGCTACAAGGCAGTTGAGCACTTAACATTTGAAAGAAAACCACGTCGTTAAATGTGACCAGTTCGCGATTTGCACACGCGAAACAGATTTGAAATTGCCATTTTTGACCGCGGTGCGAATATTTGGAGCTAGGCAGAAAAATTGCGGTTTTTATAGCACCCGTAGTAACATTGTATAAAAAATATTCACCGAATTAAAAATGTATTTCAAAAAGTTATGGAACAGAATCGATCTTATCTCGTTGCCATTTACGATTTGTCCTACTTACAGGAACAAAGTGTTACCTGCCCCTACTTTAAGGACCGAGCCATGTTTTTGTACGTACCTATATGTTACATTTTTATACGTATTCAAGTCTTATCTCGATCCTCCGGTGCGTTTCACCGTAAAATTAGCATTTCTTATCACGAAACGTCCTTCGGTCTTGAACTCATTTCGAATACAGATCTGATTGAGTTGACAAGTTATGCGCATAATGTTTTGGATTGAAATATACCTTTTATAGAGTTTATTTTTTAGAATTGTGCACGATCCTTGATCCTATTTGGCTAAAACTCAAACTCAGGACAATAGAAAATTGTAACGTACCTCATTCTGTCCCTCCATAAATTTTTCCAGCCTGCCAGTCGCGAGTTGTAATGACTTTCTACGGCACACATGGCATCATGAGTTATACAGAATAGCAATTCCAGGGCTAGTAATGTGTATTAGAGACTATAAAAACTGTCTCTATCCGACAGTTTGAAATATACAGTACCTATTCGTTCTTGTCTGTTCCCAATATAGTTTGCAATTACTCACTCGAATTGATAAATTACGATGGCGACTGAAAATTGATTAAAATATAGTATAATCCGGTGGAAGCGTGACAGAAAAAACTAGGACACTGGTTTCATGTATAATATGACGTGTTTTCACTAACCCAAAACGATGAGTGAAAAAGGAATTGAACACTGGATCGTATCAAGCTCGTATAATTATGCTCCGCTACCAAAGTATGATCATCTTTTCAAAAATTGACATTATTATCGAAGCGCTTATAGAATATGAATAGTGAATGTGTGCAGTAACGACTATACTTCCTTACATTTTGTTGCATAATATTTCTTTGAAATGAGTAGTCGCGTATGATTTATCGTTATACGATATCATTAAAAGAGCAAGATTCTACAGTCAATTGAATACTATTCCGCGAAAGCTGGCGGAGTGAATGTTGTTCCGTTTCCTAGGTTGCACTCCTTCATGCAAGGATTCGCTCAACTGGCTACGCGAGCAAGTACAGTAATATCGTGTGCCTAAATCAACACTATGGGTTGGTGGCTGATTTATCGTTAGAAAAAATATGAATGATTGAGTCATGAAGTGTGTAAAAAAAAATACAGACATTCACATTTAACAACACTTGATTTTCCTCGGTTTTTCTCGATTCAGAGAGAGGATATATCTCACATTTGGAAAACTTGTTTTGGTCATTGCTAAATTCAAGCAACAAAATATAGCTCCGGAAGAATGAAAAATATGATTTTTTTCCAATAGTTTTATGGATAGAGCTGTTGCGGATTTGTCAAAGCGTAATAAAGCTTTTTCAAACCTTTGTCACGGAATTACATGACTCGTGACTCGTGCATCGCGAAACAAAAGATGAACAAGTTACTTGGTAATTTGGTGACGGGAACACGTTGTAAAGATGAAAAATCATTTCCGGATTAAAGCGGAATAAGTACAACGAATCGAATACAATAACGCGAAAATTGTCCGAATTCAACCCCAGAAATATAGTAATCATTTATCTCTGTTAAAGGAGGCAAATTACACCCCAATAAAAAACGGTAATTGTAGGTTCGTGTAATAGATCTTGCCGAAGATATGAATTACGTTAAAACCAAAGGTCACGGTCTTCTTCAGTTCCTCGGAACCTTCACTAAAGCCCTGACCTCATCCATGTGAACACGAGGAAAGTGTAGTGATAATACCAGACCCCGTGCGATGGTTAAATTTTGAATGATACGTTGGTAAAATTTTACGATTACATTGCCCGATGACCAAATGGTCGTTATATATTTGAACAATCCGAATAAATCGATACCGAAGTTAGGCACCACATGATCACGTACGTTTACATCCCCTTAAATAGGAAGTTTGCGGTATGAGTTGCAGCGGGTGAAATCGAGAACATGGATTGAACGGAATAGCCCATTTTTTCCACTATATCATCACTGCAATTTTCGATCTACCGAATAGTAAGAAGAAGGCGTGCTTTCTCGATCTTTACTTACACTCGGCAGCGGCAGCTATCCGATTAGAAAAGTGTCCTGAATTGACGTGAAATAAGGGATATTTCCTACTATGAGACAGACGAGTCATTTCATTGGAGATAGTGTCTCCGATCGATCGACGATACCACTTGTTAAACGGTACTGTTTCAATTGTGAAATTCATTCAACGCTTCTATTAGGCTACAATAAAAACTGTGCAGTCGATTGTTCATGGTTAATGCGCGTACCCGGTAATGTATAGGCACAGTCAGACACTGTTGGTTTCAACGAATGCATAATGCTGCGTTACTTTTTACACTGCAAATGTCTCACTACCTTATGTGTCTGTTAAACCTGGAGTCCAACTTTGAGGAATGGCTATAATAGATGGTGGTCACTTTAATCAACTTCGCATTGAAATGATATACGAGCAAAAGTATGATGGGTAAAAAGTTCTGCTAAAACTATTTTCACTGCAACGATATTTCCACTGTAACACCGGATTCCTTATAGCATAGAAGAGCGTTCTGACAATTGTTTTTCCTCGACGTTGAAACCACAGGGTGTAGATCCGTTTGGCGAAGCAGTCGTGTATGGAACTCCGGAGTGTTCGGACGTTGCCTACCTTGTTGTTTCTGCCCTACATAGTCCAACCAATAGTCGTCTATTTGTGCCGTGGTATAAAAAATTCACAATTTCAATCTGAACAAAGATACTTCTGCTTCCGACTATCCTTCGCTGCAACGTATTTCGAACACGTGTATACTCTTTCGAAACATGCGCTCCCATGAAAGTGAGAACGAAACCCTTTAATATCCGCAGGAAAAATATTACAAACAAAAGTACGTACATTTCACATTTTCATTTATATTCACGGGCCTTAATGCCAATTGTTTACTTCAACTTGTCGAGTATAATCATAAGATATCCGGAAGTCAAGTGACTGTACCTGTTACGTGAGCCGGCTTGTAACTTTCTAAACAAAATTTTAACCCGTCAACTACTAATTTTGGTGGTGCGATAAAATATTGTACAGTACAGTTTAAACGGGTAATGTGAAATAACCGCTGTTGTCAGAAGGTTAAAAACAAAGAATAACTAGAAAACAATAAGTTGTTTGGAGTAACCAACGGTCATTTCTCCGTATCACGTACTGATTTAAGTTTTGCAACCATTATTCTGAATGATTTAAATATTGTCAATTGTTCCATCCAAAATACGAGTTTTGCAACCATTTTCCACGATGTGTCATCTCTTTAGACTCGGTTTAAAATCAGCCTGTTAGTTTTAATCGTTTGTGGTTCCGTTGATGTAACAGGATGTCACTCAAATTTTTTTCGTACACTATTCAACGAAGCTTTGGAACAATGACACTCCTAGCACTGTCTGTAACTAAATAAATGCTTTCTCTTTTACTATTCTTTTTATCCTGCAGTATTGTTCGCAACTTTTATGAACCTGAACTGAATTTTCAAAATATCATCTCTGAGTAGATTTCTACGTGGTGATATTGATACGAGTCTACTCCTCGTTCGTTATCATACATCAATCGCACTATTCGGGTAATTAGAGATTAAATACGAGATCAAATCGATTGTTGTCTTTTGTCAGGCATGTAAAACCTAAACGCGTAGGTAAAAAACATTTTCCCGCAATGCTTGTAATCGTATAACCCCTCGCATTACTTCCGGCCTGACACCTTCCCCTAAATGTTCACGGTACATAAACCATGCCAGTCTATTCCTACTGATCAATAATTGTGAATTATGCACTCCGAACTTTCTTTCCGTGACAACACGTTCCCTCGAATTCAAAACTATCCCAAATTTTACCCTAGCCTCGTTCTGTTTACACCGGAAGATTTTACTCTCGAGGTACGTCTTAACGTGTATCGGTAGATTGTAAAAATCGTTCGATATTACTTCTTTACAGTTACATCATAGATGATTATAATTCGTTGGCTGTATTATAAGTGTATGTGCGTCACACACGTCCATTCTTACTGAATTAGTACTGCAAATTATTATACCCGCTGACTTTGACTTGGGGTTTGCTGGGTCCTCGTGAACTAAACTGAGTAAAATTACCCCCCCCGACAATCGACCAGGTCGACTTCCTGTCGTGCGAGTTTGCACTTCGGTTTTCTTACGATTCGCAAGCCGTTTCCCGGCCAGTCTTGTAACCTGCGGCGCCGCGTGCCAGTGGAGCTTCCGTTAATTACAATAATAATTCTGCTTCTCTTGAGAAGCGATTACAGGCGTAAACCTGATACTGTCATCTTTGCACCCAGTGAAACACTTTGGTTAGATTTTTACAGTCGAGTATACGGTGAACAGAAATTGACGAGAATTTTCTGTTTCCATTATATTTAGCCACGGCTAAAAAGAAATATCGCACCAAAGACAGGGAGCAGCTGAATTGTGCATCATCGGCTCACACGCCTTCCCACATTTAATCATCGATATTTAGAATATTTAATTCTGACCTGGGTAGGTATCTGCAATCCAATATAATTCAGACTTAAATTTGTATGCAAAACAGGCACATTCGTTTAGTATTGACAGTGATTGATTAGCTTGGAAAGCAGATCAAGTGTTACCGAAAAATTTTACGCAAGAATAGTACATGCTCGATAAGAAATTTGTGTAGCGTCGGTGTCGATGAACACAAGTTTTCAAAGAAATCATACTTGCAGCATAATTGAGAATCAGATGTACTTGTACAGCTGGTACATGCAAAGCCGTTCGGTTCAGTGACCACAGAATATAGACTCAAAACACGATTGGGTTCCTGTAACGCATTGTGTTTTTGCCTCCGCGTAGTGTCCGGATAATTACACAAGGATAGGTAATAGAGCTGACAAACAGGATACACTACTTCCGTGGGGTGGCAGTTTTTTTTTTCGCAATTTCAAGGCATAATCGGACCTTCAGGATCACTCGAATCCGTTCCACACAACAGAGACAAAGTGATCTCTACTCGTGATACGCTTGTCCACAAACTTATTCATACAAATATACTTCCACAGAAGTATTGCGGTAGGCCGTATAATTTATACTAATTCGAAAAAGTGTTTTTACGATTTACTTTCAGAGTATGGCGTCATCGTTATTGGTAATCGGTACTATTTTACTCGGTAAGCAATTGCGTTGTTCCACTCTATTTTATAATTGTAAGATGTGACATCACCTATATCAGCTTTTGGTACTTTGAACAGGAACCACATATTGGAATACGGTGAACGGACAAACTTGTTCGCGAGAGGATCATCAGAGATGTGTATCGTTGGCAGATCCGCTGCTGAAAGATCCTCATCTAATATTTCCAGACAACATGCAGGACATTGATTTGGTTTGCAGGTATTTACTTGGCGCCTGAGGAACTAATACATGTTGTAATTTTCTATCAACACTCTAATCGTCGCGTGTCCGCAGAAGAATTATGGTCGATGTGCGATGCAAATATCGCAAGAGTGATCGAAGCGGAAGCTGATATCAGAGCTTGCACGTTGAATGATGTATTTTGGAATACGTTGGTTGTAAATAAATTGATATAAAGAATGCACGGTGGTTGGGTGCGAATCACGCCGCACAAAGCTTTCGTTGTTCTCTTGATATTGAAACGGATGTGCACAGACCACGACGCGTTCGATTGTGGTCATAATTCGGGATTTCATCAAGGTTATCTCTCGGAAACCATCTATCATTGTAACACCAGACATTAATGCATTCGAATTGATGGAATATTTCACGAATTCCTGCTATTGTGAATTTAATTTATACGTATAACATAAGAGTGAGGTCTGTGTTATCTAATCCGCGATCTGTCGTTGTTAAACTACCAGACTGTGACACACGCTTATTAGTTTTGATCATGAAGTGAAATGCCATAGCTGTCGATTTGAACATAGATTATTAAAATTAGAATAAACTTATACCAATAATATGTAGCGTTTTACGAGATACTTGCAAAAATGTAGAAGGAATTAATTTGAAGGAAAATCTTTCGAAGCTATTGAAATTCCAATTATATATATACCTGCGGTAAGTTTTTAAATAATTTTCACTAAACACACTGGATTAAATTTGTGTTATCTCTCTTATTTACGGCAACGCGTGTAAAACCACTATTTTAAAAATAAAACAGACACATTATTCACCTGAAACATCACATCTATAGGTATGTATATGATTAATCGTGCGTAGAAATCTACGCAGAGTTTAAAGTTCAAGGGCAGAAGAGTGACGAACTTTTTCTTTACTTTCAATCTGTGTAGAACGTGGGCGAGTTTTGTCGACTGCATACGTCGATATATTGAAAATTGTTTCACGGAACAGAGGAAAGAAGAATTCAACTCGGCGGTTCAGCTACCAATCGCTTCCGTTCATCAAATGTGTTCGGTGTCTACTTACCAAGCCGGTGAGTTTTCTTTTTGTTTCTTCTTATCACGATGAACATAACAATAACGATTGATTATTAACACACAGAGGTTCTGGTGAACTTTTTGCGTCCAACCGTCTGGGTACTTGATACTGAACACTTTCAAGTCATGTTTTTGAGTCTGAAAAGGATTGTTCAATTGAATAATCGACGTATAGACTACTTGGTACAAATTAAATGCTGAATTATTAACGCTTATCTAACTTTCTTTCAGAATACTTGCAGCACGCGACGTGCATAAAAGCAACGGTTACTGAAACCGAACATTGCGGCATGCAGTACGCTGCTTTGGTGGATGAAGTATCCAGGGGTGAAGTCGCCCGGATCAGTTTGTGCTGGTAAGAAAGGTCAAAGCTCCGTTACATTGTTTTCATTCGCAGTCACATCGCAGCAATTGTCAAGTGGTGGAAATCCTTATGTGGAAATCCACCACCGTCGTGTTTTAATGAAACGAGAAGGAGTTCCAAAGTGTGTTCAATATTATTTTCTCGATATGACGATCTACTTGACAGTTTATGAAGCAATATTTTTTTTTTTCACTCGTACGCTTGTGCGACTGAGTTGCGTGATTTTAGTTTGCAAAAGAAGAGGACATTCACCCTGAAATTAAGCAGCTACTATATTTTCTCTTCCAGTAGTGACTGCGGAATATTATAATTGAAAAAATTTCTTGATATATTATACCACAGTTGTATAAAATGTAATAATAACCTGACCTTCACTGAATCACGCAAACGGTTAACAGAGGTTCACCATGTGAGACATACATTTACACATTCTTTTCACTACCATCTATAACGTGGACTAAACTATTTCGCGTGAAACAAAAATTCGTTAAAACTTTGTAAATTATTGAACTTACATTGGATCAATAGGTTCTGCATGTTGAATCTTTGTCCAAATTTTTTAACGTCTGATTTCCTTTAAGAATAGTAGCGTCCATACCATGATTCAATATTTTTGTAGTTCACATCATCGTTTCCGGTCCTGCGTCATTTCGGAAGCACGTCGTCGTTGTGATGGTGGCCAAGCCGAAGGTGGAGCAGCCAGGTTTTCAGCGGAAGTTCTCGACAAGGCTCTGAAATTTTTGCAAGATCAGTGTGTGAATTACATGTAAGTTTCGTTCAGTTCAATTGCTCAAACTGTTCCACAATTGAGTGATGCCATCAACTTCTCTGTCGTTAACTCGTGTTCCTTTTATTTACAGACCAAACAGCGGGGATTGTCCGGTTCCGACGACCGAGAATGTCATGTCTGTGAGTCCTTTGGGGGAGAGTCGTCCCAGTCACGGCATGCCTGGTACATTGGGAACCAGAAGTCGACCGTATCACAGGACCCAAACACCTGAAATGATTTCAGGACAAGCCACCACCACAGTGTACGATGCGAGTGCCAACACAGCTTACCCCAGCGGATTTCGAAGTACCGGCCGATCGCTGAATCCTCCGACTGGTAAATGTTTGATCGATCGATTCTCCGTTTACTCCGGTTCTTGCCACATTAAGCGATATAATGTATGAATAACTGGTACGTTCTATGTTTAGTGGCGAACACTGAAAGAAGCGATTCTTGGTCTCCGTCAACGTGGATGTCGGCGATAAACGTGAACAAAAACAGTGTCAGTTTGAGCAACAACGTAATTCCGAGTAAAGTGGGGACCGATATGGAGGGCGAAGACGTCGCACAAGTGGAAACCAGCACGTTTCCAAATTATGCTAAAACTCAGCCGCAGGACGAACAAGGTAAATCAATGCAAATCACGTAACAACGAATATATTTCGAGAGCTGAATAGCTTCTGACAACTGATCAAATTTTCATATCTTTTCTCTCAGCCGTTGTTGTAACGCAAAGACCATCCACCTACGGAAGAGGGATGTTGTGGACGTCACCGGCGACAGAGGCGCAACCGGAAATACCGGCTTGGGCCACCAGCACTTGGCTTGTTTCCAATCAGGTAAATGTGACATCGATTCGTTCCAAAAGTTTTCACAAACTGGTGCCCAGTATTCTCGTTAACGCTCGTAATTATCAATTTTCACATTTTTCATCGTCAGAAATTGAGGAATTTCATATTTTAAACACTTATTGGCAAGAGTGAATGTTATTGAATCTCAACAGATACCCGTGACTGATGACACCTGGTATCCAGCAGCAGGTAGTTACGGTGGAAATCATATAGACGAACCCAATCAGCAAGGCTTGACAAACGCGCAAAACGGATTGTCAAACAAGTACGCCACAATGATCTGTATGATCGGTATCGCTTACATACTGTAAGCGATCAGTTACCTATTAGAAGATCATTAATGATAATAAGATATACATAACATATCTAATAATATACCGTATTGTATCGATGATACAAGCTACTCCTGGACACAAGTCAAGTTCAGCTCGAGGAGTCATTTGGATGATTTTTTTTATTGAAGGCTGAGTGCAAATGGACCTGAAAAAATAAGTTTTGCCAGAGCTTTTATAAAAATTATTACAAAGATTTTAGAATAAAGATTCAATCTTTGCATCGTTAAATTCGTGGACAAAGATTCTGAGTTTCGATCCTATTTATATTCGGCATGAAATTATAGCTTGTTATACGTTATATACTCAGCGCAATACGGTCATAGAATTAGGTTAGTCACGTATTGTAATAGATCAGGTGCTACAAGTAATAGTTTCCTTCCACTGCTGTTATCATATCGAGTTATACGTATAATTCGAGTGTAGAATATTGTCATTGGTAAATTGAAATGGAAGTGTACGACAAAAATTTAAGTGTAAAAATTTTCCCGGCATGATCTAACGTCCCCGAGGATATCATTCTTTCTTTATCAATCCTGTTATACCTACGATAAATCATGTAGTGATTCTTCTCGATGAACGCTTCCTGAATCACTTTTCTTCATTCCACGATCAAAATGAAATATACGAACTTTATTTCATCTTCAAATTGTAGTGTAACCAAAGAGTATACTGCTATTTAAAGAATGCAGATAATAATGTTAATATTTACTGACATTTCCAATAGTGCTGTTCATGCATTTAACTTGCGTGAGATGTCATTTATGAAATTTTTCATTTTCAATTACTCGGCGTTTAAAAAAATTTTAGTCTTGGTTTTAGGTTATTAGGCCGTACGAATCCAAGATATGCTCCGTGAAATATAAATATCTCTGTTACAAATTGACATACTTGTCTTTAAATGTTCGTTACGCATTATAATAAGCAATATACATGAAATATATATATATATACATATATGTATATGAAAATAATTCCGTTTAGTAGAATAATATTACACTAGTCAATGACCAAGGTAGAAAATGAATACATATATGTACATAATACGATGATGTACCAAGTAATTTGTATGGTGCTTGAAGTCCGCAACAAATATTCACAAATGCAAATATAAATTATGTACGAATTCAGTTTCTTCACTACCGAATAATATTTTTTCATCAAACAATTCTCTCGTAAGTTAGTTTTTAATTTAATTTAAATTATATAATGTTGTTTTCGCAATTAGGCGAAACAGAATAAATTAAGTAGAAGTAATCCACACATTGAGATTTATCTTCTCACCCTGATCAACTCGTGTAATAGTTAAGGATGTTGGATGAATTACATTTTTTTGTACAGTACATAAGTAAAAAAAAACAAACAACCTTCTCGTAACGTAATGCAGTATCAGAATTGAAACCATTGTACTAATAATATGTAAGAGAAGATATTTATTGTCACATATTCCATCATCTGTCAACATTTCCACACAATACTCACAAAAAACGGAAATCAAAAAAATTTTTTCCAAGAAGCATTTGACGATAAGAAGGTATCCTGATCAAAACCAAACTCAAAGCCGTCACGGCTTAGCTTACAATACATTGTGTCGTGCGTATAATATTTCGGATATAAAAACCTAACGATTTCCACAAATCTAATAGTGCGTTCAAAAAATTACGATTATCAAATTAACATCTTTATTATTATTATATCTATTGCCACCGATATTGCTAATGTAACCTTTGTTAGTGTTATTATTATTGTTATTATTATTATTATTACTTTTTTAATGATCGTAGGCGTTGCTTCAACTCTCCCTCATTTTCCCTATATCTCTAAACAGTTTTTAACCATGAGGTAGGCCTCGGTTCATCACGTTTCATGCGCATAACAATGTCCTAAATCATGTTACTCTAGCTCGATGATAATCAATACTGACCAGTTTCAAAGTCGTTCGTTATTGAACGGTTAGAACCAATTAAGAATGAATCTGTGGTACCTGGAACCTATATTACAATTAAATAGCCGAGGTAAGTCAGATAAGCAAGGAGCTAGATGGGTGTAAACGATCGTATTGCATTTGTGAATCCCGTACAAAAAGCATAAACATCATTAGACAATTAGAAAACTATTATTCTTTGGGTACCTTTAGTGTACTGAGCCAGAGTTATCTAGATCTATATGAACTGACGGACTTTTTTTCGTATTTACGGAACGCGTCGCTTTCTGCGATGGCAATTTGTAACGGGATGGAGTTGGCGATCCGTTGCCGTCCCGCGGGCTTCCGGTTATATTTTCAAAATCCCAGCTTGTAAAGTGTTCGTCGAAGAGGTTGTCGAGTTTTTGCGACAATGCTTCGACGCGCGCCATGCGATCGGCATCGTTCTACGATCGCATCAAGGAATGATCATTAAATCGTCTACGGAAATTATTTTCGAATTCAACGAACCTTGTGATACATCCTCGAGTTGAAGATGATTCTTCTGAAATCTCGAATGACGTGTTCCACCTTATGATAGATTTTGTTTTTAAGCTTGTAGCCGATTGTTTCGAGGAACATGGGACTCTTTATGACCTTGTAATAATCTTCGCTCTGTGCCGAGAAAATAACATAAGAAAGATACAATTGAAACCAAGTATGACCAGCAAGATGCAAATTTGGTCGTTAAGGCATTATAATCACAAACCGATTCTCTCGAAGAGCGCATCGGCAGCGAATTTGACGGAGGATACTTGAAAATTTCAGCCTCTTCCATCTGCCAGACCGTGTCGTGAATCGCCTCTAGCTTTCTCGATGCAAGTGGACTTAGACTTTGTCTTCTTCGGGAGCTGTACCAAACCGACCAGCCACGATCTCCACCTTTGTTCTTTCCATTCTCTCCAGAATTTACGGATACCGCGTCTTTTTTCTTCGAGTGTCCTTTGACCACGGGCAATCGGGGAATTTCATCCTTAGGTAATTTTATCTTGACGCAACTATCCTCGCTCGGAGCTAAATCCGTATCCTTCGCGACTCCCTTTCCGACTGATTTTCGCGATTTGTACGACAGCGACGAACGCTCGCTTTCTTTGCGCTGACATTTCCGAGTCGACATGATATTTCCGGTTCCCGAAGTGTTCGCCAGTGTAGCTTTCTGAGGTCGCGATCGGCACGACTCTTTTGTGCCGTTACCAGAGACACAGCGTCGCACCGTCTCCGAGTATGTCGCCCTGGCAATCCCTTCAGCCAAGTCCGTAGTCTGGTCTTCGTCTCTAGGTTCTCGACTGCGACTCAAACTAGTGTCAAGCTTTTTCCCCGAGTTCCCTCGGACCAGTTCATCCTCGTGTATAGAGCTGTTGAAAGACTCTGAACTGTCCAAGTCGGGTTCTTGCCTCTGTTTGATACTAGCATTATTCAGAGTTCTGATCAACCAAGAGTCCGTCTTGATATTAGTTTTACTCATCTTGGTGTCCTCGGATTGTAAGCCGGAAGTGGACAACTTGCACGTTGACCCCGAGTCATCCTCCGAAGCCTCATAGCTGGAGGCTCCACCGTCTTGACACTTTGGTCTTGGGCTCATTCGGGCGGGGGTTTCTTTGACCTCACTTGCGCCCATTTCACCCTCCTTCACAGCCAGAGCTTCCAGCAGTATCTCGGCAGAAGCACAAGCTGCCTTCCATGTAACGTCCTGAGAGAAATCATGCGACGAAGAAGAATTTACCCGGCGTAAGATCCGAGGGGAATTGTCTAGCGAAAGTGAAGATGGCGGGAGGGCCGGCACAGCTTGGAACTGAAGTCGTTGGGTGGATGCGGAATTATTTTGGGTTATGTTACCGCTAGGATTTCTCAGAACTGGTGGATTTTCCACGCGTTTATTTGGACGTCGTTGGTGTCGTTTTTTCGGGACATTGTAGCTTCCTGGTTTCATGTACACCCTCACATCTTCCGAGCTGTCGTACTCCTCGATTTGCTGAACATTGCTTCGATTGTTGATCAGGTTGCAGGCGTTCCAGGGAGCGCTTTGGATGCTCTGCATGTTCTGCAGAGTCTTCAGTTGCCGGTTAGGGTCCATTTGAAGTTGCCTGGTCATGTCAATGGTGCTCCGTGACAGGTCCTGAGAATGGGGTGACTTGTAATTCTCTGAGAGACGATTTTCAGAATTTCCCGTCGAGCTTGCAGACAGTATTGGATTCGAAGTTCGCATGCTAGCAAACCAAGCTGACAAACTGGCTGCCATTTCCTCGGGTCCTTTGCTCAGAGTCGCGCTTGGTTCAATCTGACTCAGCAGGGTCATTTTGTTTCTAGGCACTGTAGCCAATTCTAAATGATCGGTTGACGATTTTCCTAAGCAAATTGTGCCGACGCCGCTTCCTGATTTGGCTAAATAATTTTGATCCATGCACTTTAAAGATTTACTCCGGTGGTCGTTATCCCTGTGAAACTTTCTATTAAAACTGGACTCTCCTAGTATAGTCGGTCTACCGATATAAGCTGGTTCGGCTACCGAAGTGGCATTACGAAACACTGCCTCAGGATCTTGCGTGTATAGCCTTGTTGTACCGCCTGTATCATACGCTGTGTCAGATGTCTTCGTTGAATACATCGATACAAGTCCCGTGGATGAATTCGCCTTATAAACCGGTTCCATTTCGCCAGTAGATTTTATTCTGAAAAGAAAATCCGTCTTCCTCCTGGAATCAGCGTTCATGTTCCATTGTTTAACGGTGTCAGAGTTGCTTTCCACAACTTTATTCCTCAGGTCGACAAATTCCGCATTCAGAGACTGTCGCGAGGTGCCTTTTCCCGAAGATGAATTTATTTTTGACCGAAATTTGCATCCACCAAGACCCGCTTCGCTGTTTGTAAGAGTAACATCTGGTACCGACTTTGTACCTTCCGTAGCCGAGACCAAGCTCTCAGTTAGTGTCCACTTACTGCGCGGTTTTGTCTCTTTTAGTCCTTGTTGAGTGTTGAAGTAACGAAAATTCTGTACTCCAGCGGGTTGCGGAGTGTAGTGTACAGCATAAGCCGACTCTTGTGGTTGTTGAAAAGGGAACGCTGAAGATAGGATGTTATTATCCGTACGATGTTGACAGCTGGCAGTATTTACAGCGGGACAGAAAACATCGGAATTGGTGTACAAGGAAACGTCTCCTGGGAAAGAACCGTTCTGTGTTTCGAACTGTGAGCCAGACGTCGGATTGAAATTCGATTTACTAGCTTCGTCGAGTTTAAGAAAGGTCTGAACCACGTTTCTGAGCAGCTCGTAAGTGCTTCCTTCCCAGCCTTGAAAGCATCTAGTAAGTTCATCGTCAATTTTGTCCGTTAAATTGGGATAGTGCTGCTTGTTCAAATAATTATCCAGAATGAGCCAACCATTGGTTACTCGTAGCAGAGCGCTTATGAGGTCATGCACAAATTTTCCGTCGCCTGCAAAGACGGGGAAACAGGTGGAGGACTTTGTAATAGCGGTCCTCGTTGCTGAGGAGATATTCGACAGCCAGGTCTGCTTCGGATTTTGGTATTTAACCGAATTCAATATTGACTCGGCCTCACTACAGCCCCAATACGCAGTCTTGCGTATCAATTCGGGCAGTTGCTGAGCGAAGACCTGATTCGGTTGAGTCTGAGTACCCACAGTTCGAGAACCACCATCTCCGTTAAGGGAGTAGTCGATCCCCAAGTCAGCGAACCAGCTTCCTTTGTTCCCCACGTTGTCTCCGGCCCCGTTGAAGTAGCTCGTTTCTGATTTCCGGATCTCGTCCTTTCCGCAGACACCTCCAAGATCGTTCGACGAAGCGGTATTGCAGAGAGCGGACACCATCTTTTCCGCCTCGATGGTGAAGTCAAAGCTGATCGAGGAGTCGTCGGAGTAACGGTCCTGGGCTTGCTTCAGCGGCGTCGGGACACTTAGCTTCGGAAACGAAGTGTCTTGCGGGCTCTTGCAGGCATCAAATGCGACATTGTTGGAGGAAAGAGCAGGCACAGTGATGCTGGTAGCTGCGGCGGCAGAGGAAGAAGAGCAGTTGGTGGTAGGAGTAAGCGATGGTGGCCACTCGTTTTGCAGCTGAGGAATCGTGGGAATTTTCGGATCTGCCGTACTGCCTGGATGTTTATTCCTCAAGTATTTTGCCGACGTTGATACATCAAGCACTGAGGTAGTCGCATGTTTCTCTCGCGGTGGCGGACCGAAGACTAAGCCGACGGGGGCGGTTTGAAATAACTGTGTCGACTGGACTGGGACGGGTGCGGGAATCTGGTTATTTGGGAACGCGGTTACAGTGTACGGAGCGATATTTGGCAGCTGAAATCCAGAGGTCGAGTTAACATTCTGGAGGCTGCAAGTGTTAGTGGCCGAGATGTTGTAGTATGAGTTGTGCTGCGGAGCAGTCTGCCGATCCTGGACAAGGCAGAAAGTTTGAACTTCGGGTGGTTTGAAGTACGGTGGAGGTACAAGGGCAACGCTTGAGTTGTTGTAGTGCTCGGCTGGGAACTGGCCGTGAGCGAAAGCTGACGAAGAGACTAGGAACGAGGAAGTTGATACCGGCGTTCCGGTTTGCGTCTGATCGTACACCACCAACGATTTTCCAGCGTAGGATGGATGCGCAGACTGACCGGGCTGGCCGTGGCAGTACTGGCTTCTCGGGGGCTTATTGTTAGATTTTCCGTGCCATTTCGTGCTCTTACCTGAAACATTTCGCATGAATGCCACATCGCTGTTCAACCGTTTTCAACTAGCTAACCTTGGGCCTGCTGTGGTACCGATACCGGCGTACTCGTACCTCGCTGAGTGTTTGAAGGGTAAACACAGGGGGGGTGCAGAGCTGCGGTGCAAGGCTGCAATGCTGTTATCGGTCCGTAGATGATGTGTTGCTGTTGTTGTTGGGGAAGTGGAAGTGCTAACGATGGTGACGGCGATGGTGAAGGACACGGCGAAGGTGCTACGGTTGGAGATGGAGCCAAGGAGTGAACTGATGATCGGCTGGATCGCGGGGCAGTTGGATGCATGGTCCTCCACCCTGTAGGTGGGGCTGCAGGGTGAAGTGTCCTTAGATTGGTCCCTGGACTGCCGATCACTGCTTCCGGGCCAGAAACTGACTCGAAGTTTGACTGTAACATTGTCAAGAGTAACGATATAACACCATGTTATATCGGTGGGTGCGCTTCGAATCGTCGAGAAATGGCTAAACGGAAGGAGGTGGAAGGATAGGGAAAAAATCTGTCAATACCGCGTCTCCCTTCAGCCAAATTGTAAGCACCGAACTCCTAGTCTGAAGGTAATATGAGTTACGTTAGGAATAAATGGATTGTTCACGAATTAGCAATTGCAGTTGCAGCACTTATTATACCTTGCACTTTCGATCGGAAGGAATCTGGGATTAACCGGCATTTGGCCCCGAGGGTCGCACATAAATTATTAGATCCATGAAATAGTAGACTTTAAGCATGGCATTGTGTTTAGACTAACCTCACTCTAAATGATGGATTGAAAATTGGCCATAACGTTGCTGGCTTGCCACGTACCTGTTTTATAAGTCCTTTCCAGTTCGAAAGACGGCGGGCATCAAAGTATACTGAATACTTTAAACCGTGACGCCATTCTACCCGCTGTTCGCGTCATATGTAATACAAGAGTTAGCCCTAACAAAAAGAAACTTAAGAAAAAGGAGAACGGAAAATATGATAGACGTTAGGGCGATGGCGAAATCTAGAACTGATGAAAATTCTATTCTTTTGGTTCGGCCCTCAAACTGTTGGATGTATAATGAACATGCGAATCGTTCTTTGAACACGCAACAGATTCAATTAAATTACATGAATTGAACTGAAAGTGTGAGGTTCGCAAAAAATAAAGTATTATGTCAAGCAAATGGCAGACTACTGAAATGGGGAAACAAATTTCTTAATAACAACGAAAAATGTGAGTTACCAAAAGTGATATTCTTTTTTTGAAAATCGCTTTGAGCCACGATTTCGATGACTCACTTCTATAATCAATCTCTCTTAGCATTGCGTAATATAAGGTGGTATTGTATTGTCCGATCGTATAGTTGTGATTTTGTAAATCATGAAGTTTCAAGTTCCGGTATAGTGATATAGCACATTTATCAGAGCTATTTGCTCTTAACGTACAAAAAGTCAAATCTTTAGACGATTTACTTATCGCTGTAAGCACGTAACGAGCTAAATTCGTAACGTAGATTTTTCACCGAAATACAATCGTTTGACTAATATCTTACGTACAGCTTATCCATATTGCACAATTGATCAAGGTGGATATCTCATCGGCTTTGGAAATAAATATTACATGATTGCCATAAATTCACCCCAGTGTGTAACCCTCCGATTGTGATTAGACATTAATGAACGTATTATTATATACATCCGATCAAGGAATTGCTTTTGGTGGCTTGAGATGCATGCGTTACGTACAGTTATGTGTTTATAAACTTACACCTATACTATATATTATTATATATTAATTTATATCAAATATAATAATTCTTACGTACAACTGCGTGTACGAATCCGTGATGTCGATTGTTTCATTACAATTATACATTAAAATATACAGTGAGTTTTGAGTTCAACATACTCTTTTCAACCTATGGTTTAGGACCTTAATCTGTACAAAGTGAAATACGGTGGGATCGATTGGTCGATTTTACATTTAAAGATTTTCAAGACAGCACAGCTACGGTGGCATTTTGTTGTTAGAGGTTTCGAATTAATTGGGCCTCTCTTACCCCACTATGTGATTTTTTTTTTGACGCCATTCATTTCTCCGCATTTTGAATTTCTAACAATTGCATCTATATGATCGGCTCATAGGACTGGTCGCGCTATATTTTCGTCTAGCGCCGTTCTTTCTTCTTTTGCGGCTGGCTTTATCGTTTCTTCTGATTTAACAACGGTGGACTAGTTGCGCCAAAAGGCTAGGAAGCCAACAATGACAGTGGCGATCAGAAAGATGCTGATCCTCGACTCCGTAGCACCGTTGCAGTAATCTCCTACGCAGGAACAGACTTCTTGACGACCTCCAAATCCGCTTCTCTGGTAACACCTTCCCATGTAGTTTGATTCGTCCCAGCCGCAGCCCCTGATGACGCGTGAATCTGCTGGCACTGGTTAGTGCGCAATCGAAAGAGAGTTGCGAGTAAATTTAACGAATATCTACACAAAATCAGGCAATTTTATTCAAGAAACTAACTTACGCCCATTGACGCTGAATTCAATGACTTGGGTAATTTTGCGACACATCGTGTACTTCGAACCCTCAACATGGTCGGAGCAATCTTTCTTCAAGACATCCGGAGGGAGAGCCTCGGCGCAACGGCTATCGTTGTGGCTGTTGCATTCGAAGCACAGCAGGGCGTCCACCTCTAAGACAAAAATAATGTCCGCATGACGTTAAGATTTTAACCCCATTTCAGTTGACAGAGGATTGTTTGGCTCGCATAACAACCGGTCTTTTGTATCGATTAAAGTAACTCCTCTCGGCTTCGCGATGAAAGCGTTTTCTCACCTAAGCCTGATCGAGCGCTTTTCTTTTACCCGAGTTGTCAAGGTTTACAGTTAAATTTGATGCTTGGTGAAGTGGCAGGCTGGGGTTAAATTGAATAATACAATATCATTCGATTGATTTATCGACAACTTCATTCCTTTACTGACAGTATACACGCGACTATGATCTAGCTCTGCAGCCAGGTTGACTACTGCCTACTGATAGGATCAATTGGACTCAATTGCTCGGTGGTAAAATATATTAGATTATTGTTAGTTTGATATTGTGACTTTCAGGCAGCGTCGACATACTTTTACGGTATTGAGTCAATTTTCATAAGGCAGCTATTCAACGAGAATTTACGAGAAGGAAAGTAGTTAATACGTATAATTGCCGCTCATTTCTCGTGAGACGGTAAAGCATACGTTCAATTCAATTAACAATGAGGCAATAAGCGAGGCAGTTAGGTATGAGTTACTCAATTCAGCGTATTAGACCATGCCAGCTAATTGGCATTGCTGATTACAAAGCTGCCTTGATATGGGTTAACTTTTGTGCTCGGTAATCCGAATGCATATCTTTCAAATAATCATAATGAGGTATCTCTAACTTTGCTGGTAGGTCGAATGTCATGAGAGATAACTATTGTAACCAAATAAATTGATGAGGATGAACACTCCGCTTTTTCCAACCAATAGAAAACAGTCCGATTGTGATAGTTCAGTTTTCCTGTACTTGATTTAGTAATTTTTCAAAAATATTCATCGTAATGTCATCACAGACATGAATTGACGAGTCACACATCAGGAAAACGCGTTATATTGGAATACGTCAGGCTTTCACGAATCGGTCCTTGGAAAGTAGGTTATCTTTCAACCCCAAGAATCTGTTTATGCAGACGATACAAGGTTCATTGAACCTTGGAGCTTATATTCTTACGGTAATTGGCAAAGAGTCTTATAACTGCGACAATAGTTAATATGATTTTCTCATTTAGACCATATGAACCTGCGTTAGTTGTATGTATACCAAGTGACCGACCGCGTAGCTAGAGCTTAAAATCAAAATAATGACGACTCTGATCATTTTCGTCGAATGACAATTTCGTGAGACTATCGGGCAAGACTGTCACTTCCTAATCAACTTGTCGATTACTTATTCACGTTTGCAATACATTCTCGAGTATAAAGTGGCACGACAGAATCATCAATTCTACACGCCGCACTATATCATGTCACGCGGGATTCTGAATTTGTCAGGCTTGTAAAAGCCTTGCCACATTTTTCCTAGCGTTGAAATTGCAGGGAAATCGAGACTTACCACAGTGACTTAGGACGTAGACACTCATAAGTAGATACAAAACTTGCGCGTGCATTTTTCGTAAGTGTTTGTTCGAATGGACTTTGGTAACGTTTTCAAGTTCCAGTCAGGTCAGCAGGATGTGCGGAAATGGAAGCACCGGTAAATGACCGCTGTCACGCCTCTGTGCGAACTGATTGAAGGTATACTCTGCAGCTTATGAGCTTAGCTGACGACCGTGTCTGGTGTCCTACTAGTACTTCATCACGCAGTTACTCGCCTGGCTACCCGCCCTACGAGTTGCAGCTACTGCCCGTCGACCAACCCCGATTTCGCACTACTTAAGTTCTTCGAATCGCAACGAAGCCTCTCTTTCTATATCTCACCGACCGAAACTCAGCGTCATATCTTCGATAATCGTTTCCACTAACCTGGAGAATTATTTTACTATTTTACTGATACAGGTTGAAGAGATAATGTTCAGAAATCGGAGTGTATTGTCCAATTTTCTTCACAGCAAAGATAGAATATTGTACTTATGTCATTCATTCCTGTCCCTAGCGCTCTTTTCTAATCACTTGAACGTCATAAGCACGTTGATCTTCCAACCAAGATGTATCGTGTAGTTATTACCATAGTTTTGCCAATCAATAAAAATAGATGAAGTCGAAACTATAGGTTGTACGATCAACTCTTCCACTTGTATTAGTATAAATGTGGAAGCTGACAAGAAGAAAGATTTCACAAATTTGATTATTCGAGTTACGTCATATACATATGCATTCGTGATATCAGTCAATTTTGCTACGCATGCAATAACAAAAGGATAACTGTGAAGCCATTTGAAGTCATAAATTTAGAATAAATAATTAATTGCGTCCAAATTTAGTTCAACGTTATTCTCAATTATACGTCATAAATGCCATACTCTTCGAAAAACGTATACCTAAACGAGTTGTTACTTTACATGCATGGGATCATGAATTGAGACTGTGAATTGAATGTATGCTCTGCACGTACACGCAAGTGTGTATCTGAACAGGAAAGTTTTCAGCAGATCAACCATACACTGCTGAGGGTCACTTTACATAAACTGACCGCAATGAAGTTTTATTTTTATCTCGCAGTTGAACAAAATGATCAATGGTGCGTGAGCGGAATTTAAAAGTCAACCTTCTGTATTAAAGTAAAGGATACGAACGAGCTGAATACGATTCAGCAGCTCTCAATGCGTTGTACACGTATGTATACCGGTACGAACGTGAGCGCGTATGCATTTTTCGATTAACGCCCAAAATTGTAATTTGACCGACGAGCCCATTTGTGTATTCGCAGCTCCGAAAATCTGCACGTGAATACATGGCTCTTGCTGATGCGATCCTGTAAGTGTAAGTTACAACTCGGTTTCGCGAACGTGGCCTTTTCATGAGAAAAAAGCATTGAACGACCGTATCCTATTTACTCAGCTCATCTTTCAAATTGGTACCATTAAACGAGACAGACTCTTGGCTTTTTTGCACGATGACACAGTGCCGGTTTGCCGGATATCTGATTTTAAATATCGACAAAATAATCGACTCAGCAACTGCTGTTTTGAAATCGGAAGTGTGATAAAGTTTGTGGTAGGAACATTGTTCCGCGCAAATTTCATCAAAATCAGTTCAGCGATTCGACCATAATCTTGTTCGGAAGAAATTCGTGTTTACGTACATTAATTTCTGAAAATATTTGTCAACTCTTTTTTAAGTGGAAAAACGTGCCACAGGATTTTTCCTCAATCCGAGGTTTTTATCTATTGCAAATGTACGAGGCACTCCGTTTACTAAGGATCGTGCCTGATAAGATTATACCAATGCCCTGGTGTAGATAGTCTTCGTTTAATTATCGGTTGTCCCGATGTACCGCGATAAACCAGAATGGTCATATATAACTCTCGGCATATGGAGTTGAAGGATTATGAATGACTCAAATGATACCGACGATACTGTTAACACGAAAACAGGAAAGATGTACCCCGAAATGAGGAGGACTCAAGGATCACATTTGCAGGGAACGGGTATTAGAATGTAAAACGTTACCTATGTTCTATCATCAAATGGAATTTAATTTGTAAATTGGTGGCTCGCAGCTTTAGAGTCGGTACTGCAAGTGAATAATGTCTCTTTTCCTGCGGAGCAGCCAGCGGCGTACGTGCACGCATATATGAACGCACGTGATACACGGAAACGCACGTCGACGTAGTAAAGAAACGGTTAAATATTATTAATAGCCAAGCTAACTGACCTCCTGCTCCTAATATTGCTTCTACTCGTGTTTGCCCCTGCCTCTCCCACGCATCCAGTACAGTAGGTACCGTCGCACCTTGTATGCGTATGGGTGAACTTGTCCGACTGGTAACGCGACACATGTAACACTGATATTAACGTCTCGTGACATTTGCCGAATTAGAAACGGAGGACATCTATTTGGTACACGTATAATACGCACGTAGCTAGCCAGCGGTTTGAATGGCGTATGACAAAACGTTTGAGGATGAAAGATACAAAATACCATCTCGTCTGTCGAATATCGTAAAAATTTTTCACCTGTACCGCATCGCTCTCAGCCCCCAATACCGGAATACGAATTTATTCACCCGGAAGCAAAAGTCCAAATGGCTTGTTATTGGTGCCTCTGTACATGGTGCAACATAGCGGTTGATTACGAATAACTGCAATGGTACCACGCATTGAAAGTTTAAATCCAGCACTGTGACTAATTTCTGACTCTGCAGTAAATATCCGTATGTTTAGTCCAATTCAAGCTTTTAATACAAAATTGTAAAGCAGTTGCGATCGTGTTTGTATGCGATCTGCTTCACGAACGTCACGTAACACCACTTTGCAGCTATAATAGATCGTTATAAAAGTACTGGGATCTGTATCAGAAAGTGATTTCAACCGTGAATAACATCCGCTTATAATGCGTCGTGCGTATTCAGTGCAGTTTGCATGGCCGCACCTCGTCAAAGGACACTTGATGACCGAACATTTTTATCTGGAAGTTGTAATGATGGTTGGATGGAGGGATTACTATCAGCGGCACGTTCAACATATTGTACGATGAGGTGGCGCAGGTTGATGAGATTCAAAATATCTCTAGACAAAGTTACTCAACACTATTTCAATGAGAAGATCTTTGGCAGAGAATTTTTCTTTAGCGACTTACGTTGTCGTATTTCGTTCCTACTCGCGGAGAACGGTCGTTGATTTTAACAGGTTCGAATGCATTTTCGCCAATCTCTGCCAGCCTACCTTCAGAGTGTCTTTAGAGATCTGTAACGTGTGGTTTTCTAATTGATTTGATTAACGGCACGCTGCTCAAGCTGTTCCAGGACTACAGTCCCTGACACGATTCACGTGATTATAGCGACCGAACTGCGTTCTGCAGCTTATGACATTTGATTATCAATAGTTACGTATTTTCGACGAGTACAAAGTCCGAAAGTAGAACAATTCGAGGCTGCGGCTAAACTATCTAAAGGATAAACTTCTTTATTATGTGTAGGAGGAACAGTCGTTTATTATTTCAGAGCAACTTTCAGACCCTGCTCGCTTGCCTGTCTATGCGGTGTCCGAGTGTCTTTCACCGCACATGAGTAGGTGTTGTGGAATTGTTTATGATTTCCCTTATTATATATTTGAACAGTTGCTTTGAAATTAGTAGAATAATGAAATGTTCTACCTCTCATCAGTGCAATTTTATTCGAGCTCTTGCTTATGCGGATCATCACGCTTTGGTCCACATCACCGTGAAAAAATAGCTATGACGGTTAAACGTTTGCACGTATAAGATACATTTCATGAATTACAGTTCAAAGTTTGTTATTCCGCAGTACGTATTCCTCCTATTTCCTTCTCCGCGATAAGTGTGGGATTGCCAATGTCGAGTACCTTCAACTAAATCTTAACAATTGATCGGTGATCGGCATGAACCTAGGTGAGAATAGTTTTTGGATTTAGTGTGGGACTCAAGTAGGTTTTTATCAACTGCTTCACTGCGTAAATGATATCATAGGATGTTATACGGTAGGTGTTACTTAACCCTTTCAGTCGCAGATGCCAATATATTTTTTTTGTCATTTTTTTATACATATTCCATGCAAAAACCTTGATTTTTTTTCCTCTTTCAGGTAAAAAACTACTTAAATTTTGCTACAAAAAAAAAACGTACTTTCATGAATATAATTCGTTAGCTGAGAAATTTGATAGTAAACGTATACTAAAAACGCTCAGAATTCATTGGGTACCAAACAGAAATCTCCGAATGGCCATTAAATTTACAAAATTCGATGCATAGGGGTAGTTTTTACCCTCATTAGAGGCGCATGTAGATAGTTTTGGGGGTTGCACTTACTCTCGGCCTAAAATCATATACTGTATCAAAATAAATATTCATATAAATCTCATTCAAGAACACTTTGTAAAACAATGTGGATTATTCACCCCATTTTAGAGGTCTTTTCAGTTTTATTAAATATTTGGTATCAGATTCGCATTTAGCGTCGAAAAATACATAGGAAGCATATAATTGTACTTCCGTGCCAAAAAAAAAAAAAAAAAAAATGAATGAATCACGTGACTGAAAGGGTTATCGGGCGATTTCGATGCCATATCAACCACTGTAAGTCAAAGTGAATTATGGTGAGAGGGGTTTAAACTTTAGAATTTAAACATACCTTTTTTAGAGACAGAGTCGCTATTTTATAATCCCTCAAAATCTAAGTGCACCCATGTAGAATTAGCAACCAGCATATGGTATACCAACGTTGGATGAAGTCAACCAGTATGCTCCTTTTATCGACTGTCGGTTTCCTTTCATGATCCGGTACTGAACTTGTTCTCATGTTATTACAGCAAGTGCGCAGAGCTCACAAGTGCTTCCAGTACAAGAATGAAGTCACGTTATTACACCCACTGCCGGTACCATTGACGGTATTGTTCCCCCACCGTATCAGAGACCATTGTGACCCCCTGCGGCACGACCTCATCATGTCGTAACGAAAGAGGGTTACCATTCGCTCGACCCTCGCCAAGGGTAAAAAAGTAATTTTCGTTTTTCGGTGAACTCTGCAGGGCGGGTGTTCAACGGCGATAATGTTTGAACCAACGATCGGGCATTCCGGCAACAGACGAGGGTTCCTATTTCAAGAAATGGCTGTACGACAGTTATTGAATGGCATGTGAACTTAGGGGAAGTTTTTGCGTAACCGACCTAGACATGCACGTGGCGCTATAATAACAAAGCGTATTTTCATTCCAGGGTTGGCTTTTCGTTATCCACTTTCGTATCCACGATGAACTACACGAAGTCTTTGCTAATTGGTCCCAGGTTGAAATCGAATTTTCTTGTGTATATTTCAGTCCGAAAAATGTCGGTTCTGATATTAACAAGTTCGACCTTTCCGACTTAAGTGATCTTGACGACTTTTGCACTGTGTCAGACAACCGTGTTAATTCTGACTAATTTCCGCGGCAAAAGGAAGGATCGTTTCGCATCAAGTGGAGTTGACTTCCACATCGCATTGTTTCTGGTACCGTACGTACTGCTGTCTAAGGAAAGTTTTCAGCTCGGCCTTGTTTATTTAATATTTTCAAACGGAATAACAACTATACCCACCGTTTGTTTTGTCCGTTGGCTTACTTTACGACGTGCGTGACTCGGTCCCCCAACATACTTTACCACTTTCGAATTGATTCTGTTAAAAGTATTACTATCTATAAATCTGCGGTAAGCCCTGTGAGCTTCATGAATATTAACCCGAATTCCCCTTTCCCTGCTGCATGCGTATTATCTAAATATACGAATCTCATCCAACGGAGATAGCAAATGGCTTTACCAAAATCTTTCTACTAATCAGTTGCATGTTGGCCTCACGTTTGTCCGACCTGGACGGTGAATCGCGGGTTTATAGCTGCAAAAATTATTCGACAATTGCTGATTTCTTCGTAGAACTTTATTAACCTCTCTACGGTTTAACAAAATACTTGTAATTCATGCAGCACAATATCGGCACGGCGCGTTAAAACGACGTAGAAAAATGAAACAGAGTATAACGTAATACAAAAAAGAACGCTGCCCTCTTTACGCAACCACCTATACGCTTGACCAATTGCGTTCGCCAGGCGCACCTGGCATTGGAAGGTGTTGGGTTACGCCATCCGTGAACAAAGAAAGACGCCATTGATCCTCGTTCACTATTACTGGACGCACACACCACCGACAATCGTCATGTGTTTTTTAATCTACTGTAACAATCGCACGCACGCACGTATGCACGGTTGACCGATCGCCGCACGCACGGAAAGAGAAGTAGGGCGATGCGTACTACGTCCAAAATTTTTATCGTTCCGATGTGGAACATAAAAATTTCCTATAGTTTCTCTGGGAATGCATATGTAATAACGCACGTGCGGAGAGTTAAATTATTTCCGTGCCAAAAAAAAATTTAGTCACGAAGAACGTACTATGAGACGTAGTAAACAGTGATACATATCTATCCTTATTACTTAATTTTATGGTACACCTAAAGCCATTATTCGTATCGGTGTTACTCGAGGTTGGAACGGTATGAAAGAAGTTGTTATTTCACAGTCCGATTTCACGTTGTGTGTGCGGAAACTGCTTCTACTAATGCTTAAATTTACTCGCGTTGATATTATGTTACAAGATGTGCAGACAATATGACCAACGCCTTGTAATATGCAGGTTGGGCAGCTATGTTTTGCGTAATGCATTTGTGTGCACGTCGATCTGTACAAGGGGGAGAGAAATGGTTCGGTACGATGTACGTTCGGCACTATAGCTGTTATTATTTGGGTCGCAGACGAGCGGCGCCTGCCAGTCGCCACTATCCTTCACTCTTCAACCCCTCGTCAGCACCCCTCGGCAAAAGCAAACGTTCCCAACTCTCTGAAAATCCTGTTCTGACGGCAGTTTCACCCGTTTTATCGCGGACTGGCGGCTTCGTCGTCGAGGTTTACAACATCGAGAAAAACAAAGAAAATAAAAAACTTAGTACACATCGCATTAGATCTGGGTATAATGTGACCGTGCGACGCTCTGCCAAGCAAACAAGAACTACATGTAAAAAAAAAAAAAAAAAAATTTAAATCGAGTTTCAAACTAACTCTCAGTAATTATTATTGCCTCGAGAGATAATCATAATTATGACTACCACATACTAGGAAACCGAAATATACATACATATTCCTGGGTTTCTAAATGAAAATGTGTTTTGCAACTGTAATCAGAAAATATGGCATGTGTAACTGTTATTTTTGATTATGGCCAGTCGTACTATATTTTTTTCTTGCAATTATTGCAATAAATTGATGTTAAAGCTTTGTTAACTGGCAAAATGCAGTCATCCGAACCAACAGATATAACGTTGCAATCTATGCAGAAAATGTGTTGAGAACTATCTTCTTGTAATTGTACCAGTATTCAAACAGTCGTTGCAACGATATTAATTTTACTGAAAATTTCTTAGTGACTACGTATAGCATATGAAATTTTTTTCAGTTACGGCTAAACTTACACTCCTAACAGGTACATAATGTTCGTTGAACGGGTAAAGCTTACAGTCGGCGTGGGAAATTTAAGAACCGATGCTTTTGGGGCTTCGGCAGCCGTTGTACGGCTGCCAGGAGTTTCCAATTCATGCGTTTGGCAAAAAGACAGCGATCATGACGCTATAATCCGTCGGTATTACAGCCGGAAGTCATTCGCTTGAATTACCGCGGGCATGCAGCTCGATAAGCGATCTCACTAAACAAAGAAATGCGATTCCCCGTCGTCTTAACGGCTATTACTTCGATTTTCTCAAACTCCTGAGGTCATCCCTACATTTACGTTTGCCAGAAAATTGATTGGGTTTGTATTATGCCTCTATTGCGTCTTTAACGGATTCTGAGATGCGATATTACGAGAAATTGACAAACATCATTATTTATAGTACATTTGCTGCTCGCACTTAACTAAAACAGAGATTGCGGCACAGTCATTCATACCGGACTGATTGTGACTGCGATGTTGGCGAGTCGATAGAAAAGCACTTGCGAACGCAAACTCGTGAATAAGATAAGAATTTCCTGTTGAGTAGTTGATGGAGAAATGGATGTTTCCACGCGATGGTATGTAATACGGTAGTAATATACCGAGGTACGCGCGAATACGAGGAAGTTTCAACTCAATCGTATCGTAAACCACAGTCTTCTGGCGCGCCCTTTTCCCGCAGAACTTATTCCGTCCCTTGGCGAAAGGTTCTTCATTTACTTTACAATACTTCTATAATATATAATATTCCGTTAATTTGATTTCTATATGGTCGCACATTGACAATCATTGTTTGTCAAATGAAATACATTCGTATAAATACCCACGACGATTGTTCTAAAAATGCTAGAAGTGTAACACTAATATTTAACTATTCTTTTTTCCTTATCTTCTATCGAGTACTAGTAGAATGAATGAAAAAGTATTGGTTCCTAACTCGCGAACCTTCTTAATCGTGACAAATAACACCGCGGTTATAAGCAACTGAATCGTGCCGATTATTTCGCATCGCTACCCAAGTAGCGCACGGTCAACTCGTAGGTATATTTGGCTTATTATCGGCAGAAAATAGTCAACCGATTGGAAACTGTCGAAAAAGGCGCATTTGAAGCCAATAATCGTATACGTGCAAACAATACGTTTACAAATACCCGCTAGGTTGTTAATTCACAGTCAACAGTTATGTAGAAATCGATTATAAATTGACTTGTCGTCATCAAAAAATACTCGCATAAAACATTGATATTTCGATAATTACCAGATTTTTTGATCCCATGTCTTTCATCATGGCGATTTCTATGCGATGTCGAATTTTCGTCACGGCGTTGTCTTGATCCTGACGATTTTGAGTAGGTACATCCATCGACTAATATGGTTGGCATATTGATGACATATGACTCCGAGTGGAATTTTTCATCTCTTGACGTTACGTCGACTTTAACAAATCAAATGATAGTCGAATTTTCGCCAACTTTGCTACCTCGTATTGACAATGTCCCTGATGATGATTTCAACCAGGTACGAAGTTCCTGCTATTCGTGATCGCACAAATCTACTTACACGTACGTAACTTTAATTGGGTTAAATAAAAAAAACTGTAAATATTTGCGAGCACAGATGTGTCGCATCCCGACGACGTTATCGGCATGTTACATTACTCAGTAAATATTGCCGTGCATGCAGAATCCGTACCCAACCTCTTTTCACATCGATTGCACGCAACACGTTGTCTGTTGCAGGCTACTGATGGTAGCCAACGCCTTTTAAAAATATTTTTCCTGCCGGAGCTGCGGCATGGGCGATTTTCCTCTCTTGTTTGTTTCAGATAAGTTTTTCAGAGTTACGGCAGTTCACCCTCGACAGTATATCGTATATAACCAGACAAGTAATTTGGAGGGGTCGTCCGGAGGATCGGGAGTCGAGATATTCCTCGAACGAATTTTCACACGAATATCCTACAACCCGGAGCTTTTACGTACGTTCTACGAGCGCTGATTTTCGTTCCGATTTCTTCCTGACTCAATTCGGCAAGTGGTTCTCACGCAGAGACGCCATTGCAGGTTTCGAAGAACCTACGTGATTCGGAATTGTCATATAAGTCATACAATTAGTACGCACCCACCATCACGGTCTGAAATACTGAATCCTGAATCACAAAAGTAACAGCTCGGACAGGATACCGAATGTTGAAGCGATACGAAAGATACCATCAATTCTGCGCACTGTTCTACTTCCCTCAATTTCCCTCCCCCAGGCGGGTCATTCAACTTTGAAGAAAAAACGACCACTCCCAAGGATACTTATGTATGCGAAATAAATGGAAGATGAAAAACCTGGTTGTACGTGGTTGGAATACCTTATTGTTAAATGGACCCACGTGACTCGAAAACACACCAACTGCCGCAATTGTCATTTTACTATTATAGTATCGGAACGCAAATTAACTTCGCGACAGAATTTCAGACCTTGGGATTTTAACAGGCAATCATAAGTTTTTGTGCCAGCCTATCACAAGTTGGATACATCGACTGGGCAATACTGATTCGGCGAGATTTTCAGAGTTTTTAGGTAGTAGGTGGACAAAAGTTCCTCGTAGCTATTATTGCGATGTTTTATTCCTATTTGTCTGATTGGAACGAACGTCGTTACAATTCTTCGGAATTAATCATGGATGGGGGATAGCTTATACGGTGTGTATATATAAGGTACATAGAATTGTCCAACAGTATATTATTCATCGTAAGTCAAGCCGAGAATCAAAGTTTATACGTTTAACGACGTATCTTATTATATTGATTTCTGAACAAACATGAGCGGTTCGTATCTGCAATGTGCAGTTTGTGTATTCTTATTATTATAAAAGATCAGGTCGATTGAACAATAAATGTGCTGTGGAATATATTATGATGATTCTAATTGCAGCTAATAAAAATAATTCTTGTTTCAAGTTCAACGAACATCTCCTAGTATTCCTTTTTTTCATCCACTTGGGAAAGTCTGTTTTCATTTACTGACAATTCCAAATTCTTCATGTGAGTACAATTGAGCGTCACTAGAAAGTAGATTGTTCCGCAGCGTTGCTTTTATTTTGCACCGTAGGCAATTTGAAGAAAAAATTTAAACAAATGGAATCGAAACGATAAGAAATTTCTGTTATACAGTTCAACACAAGAATTTATTCCGGTGACTATAGCGTCTTGAAGTGTTGACTGCAAAACTGAAAAAATAGGCATTACGATATATTGCAGTAATGTTAGCAAAACGTAGTAAAGTTATTACTGCAATGCAGAACTAATTCCATGTGGTAAATTGAACGGCGGCATCAATCAAATATTGACAGCAAAAAAAATCCCCTCGCGATTTTCGCAATACTTTCATCCTATGACATGTACGAATTGTAGGCAGCACGCGTGCATCGGGCGTCACTAAGCCAAAAATAATCGAACACAAGTCGATTGAATCGGTAAAAGTGAATCGATCGATCGATTATTACGTATTGTTTTTGAAACGGTGCTTTTGAAACCAAAATTTCGTAAATTTCAGTACGTAGTTTTAACAGCGAAACAAGTTTTTTGATAATTTACAGTTTCATTCACAATATTTTTTAATTCAGGTGAAAATATTCATTTATCCTTCACTCATTATATGAAAAGTGTATTTAGTAAGTAAGACAACGGTAACAATTGATACTTTAATCACATAAATTGATATTGTGTCGCATCGTTCATTGGAGTAAAAAGCGAAAAACCGATAACGAGTAGAAATAATCGAGTTTGAAAAATATTCGATTTGATGGAAAATGGATTATTTTCAGTAATTCTCAGATCAAGATCCGATGATCCGGCGGAGTAAGATCGCCCTGGAGAACGAGGGCTCGCGCAGAGGAATGATTTTACCATAAGAATGGCTTGTTTTGATTCGTTTCGACCTACTCCGCAGCTACACCAGAGCTCCTCCTCATAAGTAAGGTAATGGCTCGAACCGCGGCGACTACGGTTGCGGCGGTGTTGGTGGCGACGGCGGCGTCGAAGACGCCTGGGCGCCGCGGTGCCTGGCGTCGGTCGTACAATTCCCGCGTCTCCTCTCCGCCCAACAATGCCGATTCTCTCCCTCGTCGCCGTCCGACTATGACTACAACAACGAGCAGGACGCCCCCACACACGGAGGACGAGGGTATTTCCACCGTGGTGGACGACCCTCTGCGACGCATAACCAGCCGCGCGATAAGCCGAGGGAGGAATCGATCTCATCCCGTAAAGTAGGCACCATTTAACCCCCGGCGACGTCGGCTGGTCGTCGGTGAGCATTGGGTATTGTTTTTTCCCGGGTTACAATTAGACGAGCGGAGAGGATGCGATTACGCCTCATCCGCTCTGGTACGAATATGCATCAGCGGCGGCGGTCGCTGACCGCTGCGGTTTCGTTTTACTTCTAACGCGTAGATTCGGGTGTTTTTCCCTTTCTTTTATGCTGTATATATGCACTCTCGTCCTCCGTGGGTTTCGTACTGCGCAGTCTTTGTCCGCGGCGAGGTCACCCAAGGGTTGCATACCAGCGATGCTGTTATTAATTTCTTTCTTTTTTCTTTTTATTTTTGTCGGCTTTCTCGGAAAATTCATTCGGTATATTTTAACATAGATCATAGGAGACAAGCTGGAGAGGCAGATTTTTTTTTTATTTTTTTTGGGGGGGGGGGGGGGGGATACTCTTCGTGGCCGTGATGAGGGAAGAGTCTGTCGGTCTGATTGACAAACTTCCGCGATGATCTCGAAAACTGATGGATGAAAAATCTAGAACTTACAGGACTGAACTAACAAAATATTTATACCAGATTCTTGAAAATAAATAAATAAACTCGGAAGAACATTTTGAAAAAGAAATAAAAGGAATAAAGTATAGGTTTGTCGGTTGAACATTGAAAATCGGTTCATTTCCGGTAGAACTGGAAATTAAAATCAAACGGGACACGGCAATTTTTCATGCACATTATTTGGTTATAAAATCCTGTAAATTTTAGATTTATTCAACAAGCCGTTTCCATGATCATCGCGGCAGTTTGTTAAACGGACCGACAGACAGGCCGAAATTTCTTTGAAAACCTGTTTTTCGGATTTTACACATTCGAAAACGTAAAGATTCACGGAAATTTTAAAAAGTGATTTTTGATTGAAAACAATACTTTTCTGGTATCGGTGAAGATGTTAAAAAGTAAGAAGAAAAGAAGCCGGTGTGACAAGCAGCTTGTACGCATTTATATATTATACGGCTCATAATTATTACTCATATCTATACCTATGTATATACGGTATTTCCATTTGCGGAACGGAAAACAATATTTCTACAGAAGTAATCGGTGGCTATTCCTGTAATTTAATCTACAGCGACGCAAGATCAAATATTCTCGCTATTGCGAGAACCGTTCGACTTCAGTACAGTTGTTTCCGAAGAAACAGTCTCGCAGGTTTTCATTTCAGGCTAAATTGCAACTAACTTCACGACGTGAACACTGCGCTGATTGTCAGTCTGGTAATTTTCCCATTAAATTCAACTGAAAGACATAACAGTGTAGGATGCTATAATTGCAACGGTGATGTCATGATGAGACACTAAAGGTCCGAAGGGAATTGTCTTTTAGCGTGCTGTGTTTTTAGGGAAATTAACGATACGATATACACGCGGCGTACATCATTTGCGGAACAGTGAACGATGATTATCCGTCTCATCATATCATACACTTGTTATTGCAGAAATCTCAAGACGATAATTGTCGTTTCAAAAAAAAAAATCGTTTTTGCCTCTCCCGCGAATGAGCTGAAAGAAAGTTGAGAAAATCTCATGAGCACAAAATGAAATTCGATGCCGGGAATCCGGTGACCCGATCCATCGGAAACTTTACTTTAATTTTAAAAGTACGTTGAAAGGCTTGACTTCCCGTAGACGTCACGTGTCGCCAGCCATCCTCCGCTTCGCACACGTAGGTACAGTATACGGCGATATCCATCTTTTTAGTCTTGTCCCCGAAAGTGTACGCCGGCGTACCCGGGCGTTAGGCTTCTCTACTTAGGCTATTACACCCTGAAACAGGGCGATCGGGATGATTCATGAAAAGTTACGGCGCCACGGGCAGAACCGCCCCCATCTGCGACGCTTCGGCTGAACGCTGCGCCCCGCCATCGACGGAATGAGACGGCGTCGCGTCGTCACGACCGCCGCCAGGACTCGACGTTTCAAAAGTTCGCAGTGTCAACAGAAATCTCGACCAGACCTGAGCTGCGTATCCCAGTGACTCGACGTTTCAAACCTACTCTGCGAACAACGAATTTCATTCAAAAATGAACCGTGTCTTGTTTGGCTTGGCTGTGTTTGCGTTGGCGGCTCGAGAAGGTGGTTTTTTTTATTATCTGGTGTTTCGAATATCGTTGAATTTAAACTCCGTGAATTTTTAACTGATCGCGACACTGAAAGTTTTTTTTTAGATACCGCTAAACCAATGAGTTAGTGTATTTCTGAAGTATTTTGGTACGCTGTTTGCGATGGCGTTGCACGTTTTTCTTTCCATCACGTCAGGATTTACAAATTTTTCGATCGAATATGGCATTTTTTTTAATGAAAATTTCGGTTTCTTGTGTCAAAGTTTACCACTTGTTAAGCTGTTATTTTAGTCGACTTTATCTTGGATAAAGCATTTAAGATATGGAAGAATATGTATATATTGACAATCATGAGAAATATCAAATTTTCGGGTTAAAAATACTTTTTCATAGCTATTTTCAAGCGTGATAAAATAAAAAATAAAATTAGCTTGCCATTGTACAGATTATAAAACAGAGCATAAATTTTTCTGAACGTATCTTATGAAGCGGTTTGGATGATAATACGAGTCAAAAAGTATAACTTTCGTTGAAAATGCAATTTTTCGATCGAGTATCTCGAAAGCCTGACCTAATAGGAAAAAATGGGCAACGCCATCGTATTCAGCGCGCTAAAATACGGTGGAAATACATTAACTTAATCATTCAGCAGTTTTTCGAACAAATTTTACAGAGCTTATATTATAGAAAGTTTGATCATTCCCAAGAGGCTGGGCGTATATACGTTAAGATTATTCATTTTAAACTTGTTTGTTTGCATCATGTTATTATCGCTTTATTTATCTTTTGACCATGTGCCAAATCTTATGTATCAGCTCACGCCACCGTAAAATAATTAGGTCGTCACGCAGAGAAAAAAGTCTGATTGAATCAAAGAGAACTGCGGTTACGGATAAGAAGATACAGATTTTCTTATGACAATTAAATATCAGTTAATAGTATAAAGTGCTTTTATTAGCCGATATCTAATTATTATGGTATATAACTCAAGCTGCGTTTTCCCACCCTTAACCACCGTTCGGCAGATTGTTTCGATCACAAGTTTTTTCAGTGCACTTTCAGTATCATGAAATTTGTCATATGCTAAATAGCTATTTGAAGATGCTTCTTGAAAGAAGAAAGTGACGTGCGATGTTATAGCAAGTCTTCGATGAGCTATATTTGTCACCGTATTGCCAAAAAATTTTGACACTGAGATTTATTGTCGCACGATTATTCAAATTGATTTCAAATATCAAACCAAAAACATACATTTTTTACCAAAGTGTTTCTGGCGTACTTGACCGGAATTGTAAATTACTTGTCGCAAAATAAGTAGAAAATTTGAAAAATTTCAGTTCAACGGAGCGCCTACTTAGCCGAGTTTCGAATAAGTCATATTTTTGGTAATCAGCCATAAACTGTAGATCATGCACGGTGCATCTGATCAATTCCGTGATTTTCAAGTTGAGATTAGAATTGATACGTTGGTAATTTGCTCTTTTTTTCTTACTTCGGTTTGGTGAGAGCTTTCGTATCGTCAACAACGAAGAAACATGATCCTGGAATCAACCACGGCATTAATTCTTTCGTGAAAATTAAAATACTTTTACACCAACTGTGCATTTAGTATTTTTTTGGTTTCCAGCACAAGGTTTATGGAATTATCGTTTCTTTGTAAACAATCAAAATACAAAATTCCGCATGATTTTGATAGATATTCGATTCTTTGTTACACAGTGAATATGCTGAAATGCCACATGTGCAGCTCCTTCTCTAATGAGGACTGCAAGGATCATACCAAGGATACAAACATACCGCTTGTCGAATGCGACAACAAAGCCCTGACCAAATGGCACGGTGAAATGGTGCAGACTCCAGTCCTTCAAAACATCGTTCACGTATTCGAGATTGATCAGCCAGTGAACCATAACCAGAACATCGAGATTATCAATCCTGCATGTGCCAAGATGAATCTGAAAGGTATACTTAGATAAGAAAGTCCAATCAGGAATTGACGAATAACCCGAAAATCCTCATTTTTTCCCACGTCTAATCAAACCCTCACTATTGGGTTCTAACTTAACTTTCAACCTCTCTTCAGTTGGGCTCCAGAAATACACATTGAGGACTTGCCAGACCGCCAAGACTGCATCCTTGGATCCGTGCGAAGTCATCCGCACCAAATTGCAAAAAAGTGGTGTCGGAAGTGGCGTTGTCGTCGATTACTGTGACCTCTGCACAAGCGAAGGTTGCAACGGGGCTTACGGTCTTTCACCCCCTAAGATGATCCAGCTGGTCTTTGGGTTCATTGGCTTGATGCTGCTCCAAGCTTATCAGCACTGCATCGCGTAAACGCTTATCCTGATTTGTTAGTAAAGTGCAGCTGCGCGGACACCGCGACTCTCGTTGACAAATGGCGGTTATAATGGTATTCCATGACCATCGTGGAAACTCGAAATCGAACACCAGATCCGAGAGTAAAAGCGTAAACGAGGCCCCAATAAGTGCATTGCCCAATTTGTTCGCCAAAGCCTATTGCATACTGTTGGCTTTGTTATTCAGGAAACTTTACCACGGGATAAGAATTTGTTTGATATGATATAAGGTGTTACATTGATATATTATACAAACTGTTTGTACGCGTACCTCTATTATACATATATACACACAACACATACATATATATCTATATTATATGTATATATTGTATTATTACATTAATTATTGCATACACAGATTCATGTATTGTAAGAGTGGTAATAAATGAAAATAGTAAAAAAAAATATAAATAGAAAAAAAAGTTAATGAGGGGTGTCGACAAACCTCGATTTCAAAATTCTTTATCCATATGCCACCACCTTGTGCTTGAAGTTCTCTTTCCTTGATCATATGTAAAAGGAAGATTTTGTAATCATTTTACTTTGAGCATAGAGTGACAAGTTCGGAAATGCAATAGTCAGCGAAAATTTGGTAATTTTCAGGGTAACAGGGACTTGAGGAATATGATTATGGGGTAGTACGATAATTATTTTTTACTGCGGACTCCTTATACCTACTCTGTGGCATATCATGTGTAAGAACCATCGTGATGTCAGGTTGTCGTGGAAAAAATTCAGGCGTACTATAAACGATCAGAGTTTCGGAAATTTTTGTTATGATATGTCAAAATTTCCAGACCCAAAAAGGTTTCTTCACTCTCCGACCAATGTTTCTGTCACGCTATGCACGATGGTATTTATACCATCAAACGCTTATTGTTGTCAACTTGAGAGGAAAATGCTGATAAAATTGATGAACTCCTGGTTGCAACCATCTTGGACTTTACACTACACGCGTGGTTATATGTCAGGGTGACTAAAATTTTCTCCCGTACGTAAACGTTCCATTCATTCAATCTTGGTTGATGCCAACTGAGGTTTTTATGCATACAGCCCCTTTTTCAATGAAATTCAGACTGGGATAGAGCATTTTAATGGTACCGCAAAATCGGTCAAGGTAAGGTATATATAATACTTCCGACACGGCAATTGGAAATCTACCACCCATCTTTGCGAGCAATAAGATATCAAGCCGAACTTGCAAATAGCACGTAATCTGAAGCAGGGAATTTCCCTGAATCGCAAGCATCATGAGTATTAGCACATCCTTGGTACTAGAAATTCTGTGCACCCCCAGGCATGGTGAATCACTTATGTCCCACTTCAAATAAAACAATTTACCCCCCACCAACTCAGAAGCTTATCATTTTTACCTGCCTTATCGTTTCCTTTAGTGTAATTCTGCCGATATTAATCATCATTATGATATGAGATTTCATCGATGCGTGAACGTGTATATAATGCTGCTCAATGGCTCGATTGCAGTCTGAAGTTGCATCGGTGAACGGTAAAACAACTTCAGAGTCTTCTAAGATTCGTTGCTCGAATCGACAAGATTTGTTCTTCTGTGAAAACCGAAAGGAGATTACTAAGTATAAAATAATTTGAAAAATGAAGATAACTTTTGTGATTGCGGCGCTTCTGGCTGGCATCTTTCTACAAGTTGGTAAGTTACGGCGAACTGTGAGACGTCGAGCATTGTTTATATTCTCATGACGGATACCCACGAAACACCTATTTTATTAATGGCAAAAGGGAGTAAATATTTGACATTTGGGGCATTGGACCGAAAGGTTATAACGTGATATTCGTTGAGCTTGATTACGGACTTGAGCATTAAAAAATTCTAGAGTCAACGAGTCTGATTTTTATTTTCTTCCTAATTCATGGGTTAATGCAGAATTATTTTTGGACCAGATTCCGCACCTGCGAAGACAATTGTTCATTCTGAGAATGACATCTCCCTCAATATCACCGCGGAATCTACACGTGTGGACGCATCTGCCGATGACACAGGACTTACTGATACTGGGACCAAGGAGAAAATTGCCAACAATCTCAATTCCGGGGAACCCCTAAGTTCAACAACTACCGTTTCGCCCGTTTCCGAGGAGATCGGTCGCACGATAGCAACTTCAAATCCTGGCCTCAAGAAACCTGATGATACGATGGTAAATGCGAAGCCTAGTTCTTCGTCACCTGGGAGTTTTGTAGCAACTCCAGAGGCCATTTCCGGAGGAACTGGCAGTTTAGTGACAAGTTTAGAGCTCGGTTCTGCAAAGCCTGATAGTTTGGTGACAAACTTGGTGCCTGGCGACTTGCCCACTACTTTGGAGCCCATATCCGGAGAGTCTGGCAGGTTTACGACGACCTTGGAGCCACCAAGCTTCCCAACAACTTTGCAGCCAGGCGCTGGGACACCTGGAATATTGGTGACAACTTTGAAACCTGCTTCTGGGATACGTGGAAATTCTGAGATAGCTCAAACAGACGATTCTGGGACTCCCGGGGAATTCCTGACAACTTTGGAACCTGATTCTGGGGCATTCGAAAACATCGTGACAACATTGGAATCTGATTCTGGGACACCTGAAGAATTGGTGACAACTTTGACATCTGATTCTGGGATAAGTGAAAACCCCGTGATAACTTCGGAACATGATACTGGGACAGCTGAACAATTGGTGACAACTTTAAAACCTGATTCTGGAACGCCCGGAAAATTGATAACAGCTTTGACACCTGACTCTGGAATAGGTGAAAATATCGAGGTAACTTCGAAACCTGATTCTGGGACACCAAGAAACTTCGTGACAACTATGATATCTGATTCTGGGACAACTTTGGAGCTTGGCAGTTCAACTAAGCCAATCAGTCTGTTCACAACTTTGAAACCAGGAATTGTGGATAGTGGTGATCCAATCTTAAATACGATAAATAATCTACCAGTAAAGAATGAACGTAGCAGTGGAGCTTCTAGTATTGGAGCTTCATGCGTCGTCGCGGTGTTGTTGGGGATCCTTTTGATTTCTGGGTCATAGCTGACGTGAGATCATCAAGATACAAAGACTATATAGCCATATGTATTGCATTTGCGTGACCAAGTATAATAATTAATACACATATCACACACATTCTATTATAAGACACGTCAGCAATTAACTCCACACAAAATAATGTGACAAGTTTTCTGCGTTGAATTGTGGAAGGGAATGAAATAATACGGAAACAAAAAAAAAAAAAATTGCACATTTACTTTACATGTTTCCAAAAGCTTAAATGGAGGACGAATTTAAATAAGTACGTGCTATTTGCTATGTGATATCGCCAGAAGTTTATTAGACGCTAAGAATTTATTAAAGCATTATTAACGCGCAAACGAGAGCACGCGGTTTATAAATAAATTTTCTCGAAAAGTAATATCTGAAGTATAGCAAGAACAGTTGTGAACAAAACACCTAGAAAATGTTTGTTTCTTACCTCGGGTTCTCCTTTTATTGATTTTTATTGATTGAACAGGCATGTACACGGTTGGTCCTTATTTAGGCGATAAACGTGCGGCCTTAATAAGGTCACATGTTGATTAGATCTAGAAGGTTACGATATTCATAAAACAGGAAAACATAGTAAAACTCTGTATCCCTGGGGCCGAGCAACGGGGAAGGGGGGGGGGGGGAGGGGAAGGACCGAGTAAAAGTCCAAAAGATAAGAGCACGGCTGGCGCGGGTTAAAAGCCGCAAGTGCGGATAAGATTCGGTATAATTTTGCCAAATCGTTAATATAATTAATGTTGAACGACTTTACTGGCTGGCTTCAATGACAAACATATCGCTCATATTTCCACTTATCTCTAAAGAACGTAAGGTCTTACCATGACGGAACTTCCAACCCAACCAATAGGTTTTTCATGAGATCCTGTAGGCATGCCGAACAGTTGTAGATGAAAATAGATTCGCCGTTTGTACGCTATTTTTCCCGGTAGAAGAATATTTGCAATCTCTGCGATTTCAATCCTCAATATGCCGCTTACATAGACGACTCGGTCTCATACGTGCACCGAAGTTGTGATTGGGGTACGACAGTCTCAATGCTCTCGTAGATCGCTTGAACATGTAACTTATACTCCTACGTTCCTAATGCGTACAGCGTCTGAGGCAACGAACTTCATCTCAACTCAAAGAAGTGGGCGAGTTTCACCCGCGTATGCTTGCGCAATAACAAAGGTAAACGTCGCCGGTATGTGAGGACGACGTCGGCCAGCAATAGCAATATACGATCACGCACGCTACGTTGTCTACGTGTGTTCCGCACCTATGCACGAATACCGGTGTTCGGGTAGTTACGCTTATTATTAAGAGATAGCTTATCTTCTTTTCAAGACGATGTGCTCGTCTTCTCGCAATTTACGCAGACGAATAACATTCGTGGACCGATCGCCGTTTCGAGAAGGGGACTTTCTTTGCACGTTGCACAATGCCAGGAAACATTTTGCTGTGGATTATCCTTGGATTTTTCGGTCTAGGTGAGTCGTTTTGTTGGTTATTCGCACGGTTATTCAGTTCAGAAATAATCGCTTGAAACGAAAATCGAGTTTCACGGTATAATCTAATCACGCTACTGGGTTTAAAAGTTACTGATCACGGGGCAGAATCGTGGTACACGAACAGCGAACCGAAAATTACGGAGATATATTAACAAGTTGTGTTATCGCAATTGTGATGCTTCGCTCTTAACTCACTTCCACGGAAAAAATTTAATGTAGATTCATATCTATTGTCGTGAATATATGAACAAGACTTTTTTGCAGTCAAATCTACATCAATTGTGACAGATTTAGTTAAGCATATTGTAACTCTTACTATTGGTTTTGTAACTTTGAGTATCGAATTTGTAAATCTTGCTATAATTGCTCTAGATTTAACTCCAAAAAACGTGCTGTCCATATATTCACCACAGGAGATGTAAAATCTACAATATTTTGCTATCCGTGTACTCGCTAATTTTTATTCTTGTTCAACCAGAAATCACCGAAGGACAAATTTCATGCTATCAGTGCAACGTAGACAAGGCAAGACTTTCAAACGATTGCAGTGATCCTTACGTACCGTCCCCCTTGCACCACTTACTCCCTTGTCCTGAAACAGAGCCTCATCATTGTTTGAAGGCTGCAATTTTTTGTAAGTTTCATTTTCACCCAATATAAATTGTATATGCATACACTGTACGTCAGGGTGGTCGTTAATTTCCAAGGTATACTTCCCACCCCTGGAATCGATAGATAACCATGAAAAAACAACGTCTAAATTATTTTAGATTATTAGCTTGATTGGAAATGATGCCGCAATCAAATTGAAATAGAAAAAAAATTCGCAACTATCGTTTAGTTAATTTTATTTTGTCGGAAGAAAAAAGAAAATTTTCTCCTTCTTCTCCTTTTTCTCTGACCAAATAAAACGAATCGAACAATAGTTTTTAATTTTTTTGTAATTGAGAAAAGTTTTCAATTCCAAATTGATTTTGGCACCCTTTCCAAACAAGCTAAAAATCTAAAATAATTCAGACACTGTATTTTCGTCACTATCCAACGATTCCAGGGGTGGAAAGTAAACATTGGCAGATTAATGACCACCCTGCTCTATATAAGTTCTGCAAAGAAATTCATCCGTCAAGTAACGTAACGGAGACAATTTCTTGCTTCAGATAATAATCACCACTTCACCGTGAGGGCTTGCATGCCATCTAGGTCGCTGGATACGTATTGTGCGGCTGACAAATTTGCCAGTTCCTTTTCCGGGGCAGAAATAAGCTGTTATTACTGCGAATACGATGCTTGCAACCATTCCACTCCCCGAGTCAAGCCTGCCGGTGAATTAGCATTGGGTCTGTTTGCTATTGTCGTTTTGAAATCAGCAGGTCCTATTATCGGCTAGTATAATAGGCCGGTGCACTGACGGAAGCGGCAGTTGACTTCAGACAAGAAGATTAAGTAATCTTAGGGATGGGTGGGCCGTCTTGGGTCTGGACGAGGGAACCCTGGATCAACTGGAAGTCGTATTCGAGGGGAGAGGGTCGAGGTGCCTCTGTCAATTTACCAACGCCGACAGGGTTAAGTGGACGCGTGACCCTTACTGGCCGCATCGCGCTGCAGGGCTAAGAAAACCGTACGATTAGTGCGTTGTTTCATTGTTGATATGTTTTAAAAACAGTTCCGCGGTTAGTTCTGGAGCCGGAAGCAGTGACCGACAAGTGAGGCGGAATTTCATCACGTATCGATGATCCCCGTCGACTTGTAATATGCTTCGCGAGACGACGTGATCAGACAGATCGTGGAAGATGTTTTGAAACTTTGGATGGTTTAAAGTGAAGTGAATTAACGTTACGTGCCTCATTATATCCAGTTAAGTTGCAGTTAAATTGAACCACCGAGCCGGGCAGGTTCCTTTTTAGTTCCATTGGATTTAGGTTACTGGGATGCTCCCTAGACAGGATTCGGGCTATTGAACAAACAGATAAAGGACAACTATAAATTCCCTGTTACTCTAATCTTTCGTACCCAGTCGTTGGTATTATGCGGTAATTTTATAAGTGTAAAACGCAGAACGATGTACGAGTCAATAAACGGCTCACCTTTGAACCATATTTCTTCAATTCTTCATCCTGTAACACGTAATCGAATCCACATTGACTATACTCTTCGATAATTGAACGTTCTTGCATTGTTTTATAGAAATACATTGTACATGCGTGTCTGACGCTTGGAAACCGATGTGAAATTAATCCACTTATGTTTCCGGAGGCCGCTGCACTAGTCACTATAAAATACCACTTTTGTCGTTGTCATAAGCTAACCCTAAGAAACTCGGCGACGTAATTTTTATAATTGGAATAATAATAATAATACCGATGGGTGTGTACGTATCTCCCCACAAAAGGCGCGCTGCACGTCGGTGGGGGAGTCGGGCCTAATACAGTAGAATATACCGGACCTCGGCATCATTTCGTCCAACGAGATCGTTCGTGGTGCAGTAGAGACGGGAAATTCCGGTCTTCATTTATTACAAAGTTCTATTGAGCCTTCAGAAAATACTTGAGGCATTATTCCCAGTTGAGAATTTAATATAACGGTGAACATAGAATTAAATACCATGGCTGGGAGGATGACTGTCGCCCTGCAGGCCACCCTTTTCGTACTGGCTGCAGTTCTTTACCAAGGTAATTCTTCACGTGAACAATCGTAGCGAGTGAATTTCAACGTTTGAAACTTCCTTCGGTCGATTATCATGGTCTCTTTATTTCAGGGGAAGCTTTGCGCTGCTGGCACTGTTCTTCGGACAGCAGTCCTGATTGTGGCGATGTGATCACTTACAGCGAACACAACCGACAGTTCCACACTGCAGATTGTGAGGCAGACTTGCGGCAAAATCCGTACACGTTCGCCAGGCCTGTCTGCAAAAAAATCGTCGAAATAAGTAATTATACCCGAGTTTTGTTTCTTGTTCGTACCGTGAACTGATATCGGGCGCACAACCTGCGCGAATCAATTGATTACTCGACAACTGCACTAATACTCAAAATCATCGTCGTAACTATCGTGGTAACGTTAAAAATTTCACCGATACATCATTGTTTACTTATCGTTAGTAGATCGCGTGAGGATTATGGTAGGTTTTTTTTCCCATTGTACATAATAACTACGGACTGCTTTTCTGATATCGTTAATAATTTGTAGGATAGTTTGCGTGTTCGACCAATAATTGATGTAATTATATCACTTGTCGTTTCCGCATTAATGATTCGGCGTGACGAGGCCTTACCACACCCTGCATTGCTGCGTTAAGCTCACAATGGAATAACGATGACTTAGAAAAGTTCTACGCTGGCGTAATTTCGTATTATTAAACATTAAACCACTTGAAATTCAAACTCCTTTGTGAGAATCGAATTACATTATACAGGTACCAAGTATCGCTCTCTTTTATTGCCCGTGTCAAGCTCGGATGACATTCTTCTGACACGCTATTCTAGGATCAAGTATCAAGCCGGTTAATTTCGTTAATGATTCACGTTCGCGAAAGCAACATTCTTACGAGACAACAGCAATTACATGTAAACGTATTCTACGTACGAAGGAGGCAGCATCCCACGCGTTGCACGTTGATTGAATGTTAGACCAAAGGTTAATTGTTTCCGGGCTTTCGGATGGCACGTCTGCCGTGGGAGTTACATCATCGTACACAGGTTGGCTGACGCGGCGATATAAAGGTCTTCCGCAATGTCGAATCTCCCTATTTGCTGCAGATCTTATACCGCGATAGAACAAACGATATTCTAATTACCATTCATCCTTCACGGTTGGCTGCCTTCTGTTTGACACTGCGCCGCACGATACTATTACGCAACAACATACCTACTTACGAGAATTTTTTATCTACTTATTTTACCATACAAATGTGAATTACAGCAGGTAAATATACTTTGAGGAACACCTTGAGCCATGACAGTTCTACCTATTTGAAATGCATTGTTTAATGTCCAGTTGAAGGCTACTCTGTCACAGATATCGACAACACGTTCCATTATCTACTAACCAGTTTACATGAATAACCGCTATTAGACTCGGCTAACCCAGTCATTGTTTTTCACCGGAACAGAGAACGGAGCTCGTATAGTGATTAGGAAATGTGACAGTCCTCTTCCGGACGAACGAGACATCACTGATGGGGTTTGCTCAACCGTACCATCACCCAGCCACGTCACCGTGGAGTCCTGCCACGTTTGCACCACCGATCTTTGCAACGGTGCCCATTCGGCATTGGGCCATGCATCAGTAATGACATCGCTACTCTTTTTCGGAATACCGAGCATCCTCTTCGCTTACCGTTGGAGCTATTAAATTTTTTTTTTTTTTTTTTTGTTTTCTGCAACAGAGAGAACTTTTTTCCAATCGATGTATGTGCATATAGCTATAACTAATTATTAAGAAAACTGAAATATGGATTTGGTTTTCGAAATTGTATTTAATGTAGAATCTGCGCCAGACGGCGGCGTTGGTTGTACTAATTAGAGCCAATGATTTAAGACGCTTAGATGCGGCTACTGTACAAACCGACTTTGAATCCCAATGAAGTGACGGTGTAGATGTTGTATAATGATTAACCGCTTTACTTAATTCAAAAATATTACGAATGTAATCAAATTTGCGGTGCGTCGGAAGATGTTTATAACTTTTTCGTAACAGTGTACTTCTAATCTTAAGAATTAATGTTTTAAGGATCTAATTCTATGTAGACGTAGAGATTTTTACTTAATTGTGAATAGGCCGTCATCTGATATTATACTCTGCTTACTCCTCTCGGCTGTTCTTTTTTGTCCTGCTCTTCAACTGACTTGAGAACAACTTATCAGAGTCCGTCCAAAGCATATATTCTAGATGTAGTGAAATATTCATGTTTTTCACTTTTCAAGAAGTGAGGAATTTAATGTTTTTACAGTGATCACAATTCAGGTCTAAACAATTGCAATTTGCGTTTAGATAGATTTTGCTCCCAATGCGTTAAGTCATAATTATCCGTGTAAAAACCTTATTAAAAATAATAAATCATAATGTTAGAATCGAAACTGTGTTTGTGTAATTTTCATTATACCTTAATTGTCCTACACTTGTAAATTTACATATAGCAGGTACGTATACATTTTTTGCCAGTGATTATAATATCCTGTGCGTTCAGGATCTTACAGATACAGACCGATCTATGCGATTAGTCGATTATTTAGAAATTGCATGCATCTACATATATATTTCAGATGAGGAATCTTTCGCTTCATCGTTATTGAGTGAGTAAGCTTTCTAAGTATGTTCATATTTCTAAGTACCGATCATGATCCACTTTGATCGGCTTGCCTTTTGTCGCTTTCCATAATCCCAGTCACGTTCCGTTTGTTCACCGCGACCTTACAGATGGTCCAAGACCACGACGATCATTGCACATTAAAGTAGTGATTCAGGCATTATGACTCACTGAATTCACGCACAGCAAAAAGAGCTATTGACGTGTGGCATTGATAATTATTTTCGCGTTACCTGCTGAGCAATTACTGGTGTGTGTAAGTCAAATCATCCTTGCACGTGTTATCAAATAGTTTTTCGCTCTGATCATAGAGGTACCGAATTATCGTCGGGTTGATTGGATATCCGTTGGGAATACAAGTTGAAAACGCGCGGAAAAGTTCGATTCTCTTGTTTATCGATATGATTCTGAATTATCACTGTTAAAAATTGATTGATTTATATTCACCGATTCGTCACAGTAAACTGACGTAAGATTTTCTAACGTAGATTCTATCGTACGAAGGTGCACTGTTGTATTATTATAATTGAGGTTGTATTCTCTGATGTCATATGAGTCACAGAGCGCACATCATGTGTTACATAATCATACTTGTTCATGGAAATGATTGTGGTTGAATGAATATGTGCACACACTTGCTGCGCAAAACAGAAATCTATCATTGCATAATTGATCACACGTCAATTCCTCTCTCTCAGTTGTTTAGTAGCTAGTAAAAACTGGGATAAAATAGGATACAGGATAGTACTACTACTCTACATATGTCCACATCAGAACCTGCCAACAAGATTATAAAATACAGAAATATGTACGTAAACAGAGAAACTATCCTCATTTTTAACCGGTCTGTTTTCTACCTAGAAGAATATTTCAATTATTCTACGTGTCACTCATCACAATCAAAGTATACAAGATGACTGCTAGGTGAAATGACACTTTTTGAATATACGTATATTCATTCACAAGTCATCAGTCTTTATTGTGCATTACGACGTACAATGCAGGCGCTTGCTGAGACGATAGTTATGAATTAAGGTCATTTTGTAAATATCATAAGTGAGTAGAATATGGATGACATAATTCAGTCTGGGCAAAAAACCATGACAGTTTACGAAACACGAGTTGTAATATTTTCCAAAATTAAATTGAAAATGCTTAATGGTAACCGATTGGCTCCTGGTGTTAGACAACTTACTCAACGTTGCTGCGTTGCCTTTAGTAGCACTTCGCTACGGTAAGTATGCTCTGCATTATCCACCGCTGTTGTGATGTTACGTGTGGCGGAGTATTAGCCGCTTACCAACTGGAATTTACCGTCCAGACACTTCGTAAATTAGTTCCAAAAACCTAATTGAAAGGCGTTATTGCAAACGGTGACACGAAACGCGAGCGTGGGTCTTTTCAAAGTTTCAAGCGTCTCTCCGTTTCGTTCCACTGATATTTGCACCGACCCACGGAAAGCAAATATTTGTAATTATTCGAGTGGATTGAAAAATCCGAAGGTACAAACTGCTCTAATCTCTCCTAGATTAAAATTTCATGCAGCTTTCAAGACGCAAATGCAATAACGAGCCGCATTAATTTCAACAGTAACACATAACCCTATTGACGATCATCGTAGAAGTGATTCATGAGTAACTATCCGTGGGTTGATTCATCGCGAAACATAACTCAGGCACTAACGTTTCATTTCGTAAAACAGCAGCATATCACTGCCAGAGTCCTATAGTTAATTACACGGAACATAACCAACGACACGTTATATTTTAGTCGTTCTAGGCATTAGTATGGCAAATATTACCACGCTTCTAGCTGTGCTTTTAGCAACGATCGCAGGTAAGAGGTACTCTGGGTTCATTTTCAGCTTATTTCGTACGCTACAACTTTACTCTATTCGCAACTTACTTTGCTACTCCGATCAAACTGCCAATCAATTTGCATAATCAATTCCTTAGGATGCACAGCAATCCGTTGCTATCAGTGCAGTTCTTCTCAGGATCCTGAAAATGAGGACAACTGTGGCGCGTACGAAGAATTTGACAAGCAGCGAAACGTGCCGATCGAATGCAACAGTGAAGAATCTCATATGCCAGGATCGTTCTGCGTCAAAAAGACGCAACAGGGATCCAAAGGGTTCGTTTGTAAGTGAATGTATTCATTCAATTTTCATTTTTCTTTGCCGAGTAAGATGCACAGATTTTTGTAGGATTATTGTCATTATATTCACAGGGGATGGAAGATGGCGTCAAGTCATACGGCAGTGCGAATCTGTATCAAGTTCTGGCATGATGGATGTCTGCAATTGGGGTGTGGACGAGAATCTGATATATTGGGAGGAATGTTACTGTTCTAGCGATGGATGTAACGGAGCATCGGATCTTAAACCCCTGTCCATTTCAGTATTTACTACGATTTTTCTTGCCCTTCTATTTCTTTCTAAATAAGATACATCCGACAATTATTATAATGGTGATATATACCAGCGATTCCGTACGTTTATAGTTTAATACACTAGTTTAATAAGTCGAAAAAGAACTGAATCGGATTTTATGACATGTTTTCAAGAAATTGGATTACTACGTAATTTTATACCCTATATTAATATTATTAAGAAAAATTCGTTCAGATTTCGATAGTTCATGTAAGCACGAGCAATATTCATTATATATACGAACGTACTAGCGTTTATTAGAAAGTAGGTATTTTTTAAATATACTGTTAGTCATCATTATTTTTGTATACCTTTTTATACAAACGAATTTTTATAAATATTTACATTTTATGTACCAAAACTCAGTAGATGTCTCGAAAATTATTTTCACTATCCGTATTCCTGATCTACCATCAAGCCACTGTGTTGGAGCAGTGGGCAGAAAAAGCTATACACCAGTTTAAACATTGATAACTATTTTAATCATTATGATCAATATGCAAAAAATGTATATGCCCGCTATTTTATTTTAATATGAAAGTGAAATTTGTATACATGAAAAAATGATAATTAAAATAAAAACAAAATAATATTTGAAGTTAAAGAATTTATAGAAATATCAATTACTCGTTACAAGTATTGATTAAAATCGGGAACTGTTTAGATTCATGTTAAAAAGCATGTATGAATCTTTTTGTTTTAACATCTTTTCAAAGTAATAGCGCAATGATTGAAGGCTGTGGTGTTATCATGAACTCACCGACGAATTTGTAAAGTATAAAATTCGTAACCGATACTTGCGTCCTCACCGTGTAATAGAATATTATCAAATATCCTGACGTGTTCAAATGCCTTAAAATCAGTCTAAAATCTATAATCAAGAGTGTATAATTAACGTACTGCGGGTACAGCTGAAGTGATAAAAGAGTGTTAACATAGGTGAGGACTAATTGAAGAATGCTAGAGTTGTCATGTGAATACGAAGGTTGCAACAACTGCAGAAGATATACGTTTATAACCCAGAATATAAAGGATATCCCATAAGAATTTTCCACGGCATTGTTGAAACTATACGTACCTATATGCTCGAGGCATATTCTAAACGTTTTTTTCGGGGTAAGTTTTAAAACACACATTAAAACCTTACCTCACAATCAGTTACGCTGTTGGATCAATGAGAGAAGTGTGAGTGTTTTGGGCGAATGGAGTGAAGTATACCTGAGTATGTACTTCTATAATCGGAAAATCCACGTATGCCGGCACTTCGCCGCCGTCGTCTTTGCAGGTGTGGGAACCTCTCTGTAGAACCGCTATGCCGGAAGTATTCGGTATACGGATTACCTGCGAGTAAAAATTCAAAGCGAATCACTTCATGGTTACTGTGCCATTCGTCCTCTACTTTCTCATCTATTCCTAAATCAAACGTCGCGCATTTTTTATAATTCGGTTGTGACTATCACATACGCACCTTTCGATGAAGCGGTGAAGCGATTATCATATTCGTGTTTAAGAGGAATGTATCTCGTCCGCGGGTCGTCAGGTGAATAGAACACCTGGGTTCCCATAGACACAAGTTCATTCCCGTTTCTGACCAGTTCAACACAGTAATAAGGCTCTGAAACAGGGCCCAACATGTTGATTATCGGACCCACAGCTACTTCCTTTGAGACCGAATACGCGTTAGATGTTCGAACGAAGAGAGGCGACCCATAATACAGCAAGAAGTCACGAGGCATTAGTGGCTTGACCATAATCAACCCGACAAATGTTGCCACTGAAGCGACAACACCGGCCAGCGGCTTGTCATCATCTTTTATAGATAGCTTGGCGATTCGGTTAATTGCCTCAGAATCGCTGTCTAGGACCAGCTCTTTGAGTTTCGGAACCGGCAGCTCGTCTTCGGGTATTGAGTCCATCGTCAGTTTCTTTGCGGGAGGCAATCCCACGTTCCAGTATAATCCTGAGTTCGAATCCATATGGTTTTCCCTTGGCGATTTCCGTCTGTTGGCATCGCTGCACCGTTTCTCGTTATCGTTACTGAAATTCATGCGACATTCTGCTATAAATAATATTACGTACAGCGAGTGTGAGAGATCGGGTTCTTGGTGGGATTAGAAATCCAGTAAGTCAAATTTATGTAAGAGGCTCGTTGAGATTACAGTTATGAGAGAAAAAATGTATACATATATGTCAGTCCGTCTGATTCACGATGCGGGTTGACTGGATTATTCAACTCAAACCGCCTGTATATAAATAATCAATTTCATACGGCTAATAATAAATCGACTCACCTGTCCTGGTCGCTAGATGTTGATCCAGAGCTATTTATGGCACTTGCCTCGCCAATTGTATCACCGGTTTTATCGCTGCTTGACAAATCGAGGATAATGTTTCACCTGATATATAACGGTATTGAAAATCGGTTGACATTTTTCATTCGCTATTAAACCACGTGCAGCTTCCTTGGTAGTTGATGATTATTCCAATTGCCGAATATAAAAAGTGCGATTACAAGGCACTAGAATCTAATTAATTACAATTTTTAATGCGATAAAATCCATTAGCGTCTAACACATTACGCAAACTTTGAAATTCAGGATATGTAAAACACTTAGTTCTTCATTCGTATGGAGAAAGCAATATGCCTCTGCAACTGTGGCCCGCACTTTATTAGTATAATTTTTTTATTAACTCGTATTGAGATCTCTCTTTTTATTGCATTAATAAGGGTATATTAGTTGGAAGTCGTCGGTAACCATGCGGATGACTGGCTTACAAGCGACTGACCGATCGCGACTTGTTATATATTTCTAAACCCGGTCAGAGGTCGTTGTTTAGGATGAAAGGACGTTTGCACAGACATTGGCTAAAGTCTATGTTGTATCAACTGGGAATTCACGTCCAGTTTACATAGTCCGTTTTGTTTTGAACCGATGACCGTTAATACAGCCCCATTGTGCATGTATGGATGTGTGCATACGACGGGTATAAGCAATAGCTATGAGCTGTATTCTCTTAAACATAATGACTTTATGATATCAGTGTGCAAACCGAGTAACATCGATATTTTATATCGTTGCGTAAATTTCCACGGAGGCCAGGAAAGTTGGGAAAATTTATGACTGATAAACCGGATCACCCTTGAGCAATTCTCAAGACTTGAGTTACGGCTGTTTTTATTATACATGTAATACGTGTAAGAAGTACGTGACAGTTCTCATGCGATCCGTTTAGTCGTGGAATTTCGTTCATACACTCTCCTATTTCTCTACCCTATTCCACGCGGCTCTAGCTAATCAAAATATTGGTTGGCACGAAGAAGAAAGTAGAAAGTGCAATTAGGATAGGTAGCGGCGATTGCTACTTCCTGCAAAATTTTCGAGACAAGAATGTGGCTATAAATGTATTTCGAAAAGAAATGCATTTACTCCGGGAGCCCTTACACCCTGAACTTTCATGTAAATGTTTATAACTACAACCGACAACCGGTGGATTTGTAAGAGTTTATATTTGAATCGCGCGATACATATGTCGGACGAAAGTTTTCCAATAATTTCTAATTGTCAATACGCGTTACAGCTTGCATCAAAGGCTTGCGAGTTATCGTAGTCTTAATAGTTTATTCGATTCTGTATTGGTATAATAATTGTTAACAATTATTGAAGGTGAGATTTTGTTGCAGGTGTTGAATGATGTGTTGAAATCGTAGAATGATATCTACGCGTAGAAGTACACCGCTACTATAATTATCGATATATTATCCAAGTATTAGCTAAAATAACCTTACAATAAAATGGTGTTATCAAAAGTCAGAGATATACTAGGCACATATTCGAGAAAAAAAAAGAAAAAGAAAAAAAAGAAGACTGGCTTATGTATAAAATCTTATAACGCTAATGATATTTTATACATGTACAACGCAGCGTGAAATTTCATTTGGCTATCTAGGCTGTTCCATAATTTACATACTACTATAAATTTTCGCTCTAAATAAAGATTTTCAGATAAAACATAAATATGGAACTATTTCGAGCGACTAATAAATGATAAATAACTTCCAAGACAATCTGGAACGGGTCACTTGCCAGTCTTGGATTTTATTCTACTAGGAATACGATCGAATTTATTTTACTTATATCTAGTTTACAACTTACGTCGTTGGTCGCAAGTTCTCATTGAACTGCGATTGAAAACCTGCGAACATCGCCAGTGAATAAGTCAGGAGCTACGATGGAATCGACTAAACGACGTCCTTCGTACGCGTAAGAATCGTATTAATTCCGAGAGTTTGTCGATGGGAATTTAGGAAGAGGATCGCACCTGCAAACGCAGCACGATGGAAAGAGGAACCAGTCCATGAATATACCCTTGCAGTCGTTGTCTGGATCGTAAGCGAGAAGACGATGCCACTTGTACTTTTGTTCGCATCCACAGTCGCCGCTGCATCTCTTCGTCCTTGTTATCCTGTCCAAAGTACGAGAAAAAAATCTCTTCGATAATACCGTCTATATTTCCGGTTGAAAACAATTCTGCGAAGTTGACAATATTGCGGAGAAATGTTTTCTCCCGAAAGTCACCAAAAACCTTGTTCTTTTTCCTGGTTCGTCTTACCGCATGACGATCTATCTGACTATACTCACGAACAGACTTCTTGGTGAATGGCTTGCTCGAAATGCTGGGTGTTGACGATCGCCCGAATTTTACCAGCGCTGTTGCTGGCCCAATATGGCGTCACTATCTCTATCTTTGATTCGCAAGCGTCAACCCTGGGAAGTAAAATGAAACAAGCATTCAACGATTGTTCCGAATTCCAACGGATATCGCAACTCCGTGTCAGCAATTCTTCACACACCTTCCGCTTTCGTTGTTCTGATTGTTGCCGAAGGATTGACGCGTGTTTCTCATCTTGGCGAAGTAGGACTCCCCGTCGGAATTACCCCCGTCGTCGTCTTCGGGTTTGGGCCCGCCATCCGGTATGCCGTGTTTCGAGGAGGCCCTTTTCCGGCGATGCCCAGCCGGTTCTCTGGTCGGCGGACCGTATTCTGTGCTCATCTCGAAATCCCCGTACATCCGTTTCATCAACGCCTTGTTCTCGTCGATGAAACGTTCTATCCGGTCGCTGTAACACATTGGTTTCTAGTCTGTAGGTTGACGTAGAAAAATAAATCCAGTATAACGAATGGATTTCAACCGAAGAACACATGTATACGACGCAAGAATCAGCCGCTACGTCAACTTCGCGTTATCTGTCAAGGATTATGCTGACACCATATGCTATAGATCAATTGCAGATTTGCATTTACCGCCGCGTTGCTGCGGTACAAGTTGTATCGACACGCGATCGGACAACCGATTAGTATTCCCGTTTTAAAAGAAAATGTAAAGAATAAATCGTTGCAAGATGTACTTGTCAGATTCTATACAGGCATTAATAAAACACCGTCATCCGCGATTGCGATCACTCTTTATGCGCATTGAATCGAATCCCCAGATCACAAAATTATTCCAACGTTTTTCATTCCAGTAGTAGTTACGTCGGAATAGTAAAAGATACTATTCTGTCTTCATAGATTTCTAGATATGGATATAAGATTAATTTCTTTTCCTCCAAATTGAACGCGCCGTGTTGCGTGTAACGGTGTCACGGTTCTGAAAAACGATCGAGTGATTTACTCGCAGCGACGAGGCGAAGCCCGAAAAATAAAGGAACGCGAAATAATTAATGATCCGCGGTTAAACTGCAGTAGACGAAGCAAACCCATTTCTAGAAGTGCACAGTGCGATCGGACGACGGGTTTCGCAAAATTTGAACGTCGTGTGCAGGTGTTTTTAACGAAATACTTACATGGGATAGGTGTTACCGGCAGTTGGACAGAAAAGTTGATGGTATCTCTTGATGCATGGTGACCCTCGAACCAAATCACCCCGCAGTTCGACCCCCAAGGCCACGGACAGCGCAGTCCACAGTATCTGGGACAGTTAAATAAGTGTTCAATTGCGAATATAATCCGCATTCTGACGAACAAACTTGTTCAGTAGCTCTTGTGTAAACATAAAATTTATAGGAGTCACGCATTCGGATGGAATCCAAATCATTCGTATGGAATTTCAAACATCATTCCAGTAGGTATAATACTTATAATCGAAGTGGAAACGAATTGTTTTACACGGAGTGAAAGGCTTGTTTGAGTCAAGTGGTATTCGTTTGATTCAAGTAAATGCGGTGAACACAATATACTTACTTAATTCAACAAAATACTTTTGTTGCTGTAACAAAATTTAGTTCAACCAAC